>NC_065923.1:44537968-44650364 GCF_024586455.1 Bactrocera neohumeralis | reverse complement strand
GAACTTCAGCAGATTAGGTAGGTAAGAAGTACTATTTTTGCATAATCAAAGGGGGTAGTAAGAGCCCAATGCAGCTTAAAACTTTTTAGAATGTCGCAGAAGCTTACGACCTAACTTACCTTCGTATAAGTTGATATGGTTGCAATTCGAGTGCAATGTTGTCGATATAAAAGCTTTAGCCTTAAACTTTTAAACGCGTTATAGTTGAAATTTAGTTTTTCATAATAGTAAATGCGTAAGCGTTTATGCTTAGTTGGAAGGAAAATCTAAAAGATTTTTTTTTACATATGCCAAATGTTGTAGAGTTGGTGTTTATTGCAGCATTTTACCTATGCGAATTCAGAACCTTTTTAGGGCATAATAAAAGGTTCAACGGGTTGCAAAACTATCTTGTATACCCTGAATAGGAAATACTAGGTTTGTCATGCATTTTTAAATGAACGGAAACGTCGAAGATCCTAAAAAATTTATACACATATATGTCTATCTAGCATTTACAATAGTCATATAAACTGAGGAAACAATAGACCACAATTGCTGCCAAATATATGTCGTCGACGCAAAGCAGTTTAAATTTTATGGGCGTTTTGATTGGAATTTCAAAGAGCGAAAAAAACAGTTTTGCACACTGTGTGATTTGATTTTCCTACCAGTTGCGCTGCAGACAGCAACGAGGTAACATAGGTAGTCGGTATGTTGATGTTTTTTTATGCCCTATATTTTTGATCAAAATCAAATGTTTTCGTGAAATATTTTTACTGAAATAATTTTAAGATAACTCGAAATTAAAGTCTTTTCTTGTATTTGTCCGTTTTATTGGTATAAACGCGCAATTTCATAAAAAAATCATTTTCGCTGTTGTTTAAACTGACTGCAAATGATATTTGTCCCATGGTAGCCACTTTACGCTCGCGGTTACCAATACATCCATACAATTTAAAATTACTATATTTCCTACGATGTTTTTTCGTGAAACTAAATAATAATCGAACATTACTCAGTAATATTTATAAACCTTGTACATTTGGTTATAATATTTACTTAAGTAATATCTTACCAATACAGACAAAGAACATAAAGTCTTTAGAAAGTCGATTCATGACGTAATTCAAATAGGTTTGCTATAAGTAATATCTTAATGAATTTAATGCGATAAAAACCGAAACCATTCTTCTCCGTTAAGACTTATTGGTTTGAAAGTTAGAAAATGCCTTAAAGGTACTATCCCATAACTCGTACAGGGCATAATTTTGACATCTGTGAAGAAACTATACGTGTAAAAACTTAAGTTTCTTACATTATAATTTAAAATTTCCAGAGGTAACTTGCACCTTTATTACACAAATGGATAAAGGTTTTCTAATCACTTATATGGTGGAATTTTCTAACTTCAAATTGTGAATGGAGAGATTGCGATGTATCCATAGTTAACTTATGCACAGTATAACGCATTAAGTAGCTGAGAAAGAATAATCACACCCAAAATTTAATCAGTAATGCGTATTTAATAGCGATCGTCAAAAAGGCGTATATTTTTTTACATACAGCTACAAGTTAAATAATCCTTATTTTGGGTACAAAAAACACTATACGATACTAGAACCACTATCCGTATAACTAAATAATTACCAATTTATTTCATTAAATTACCTTTTTACAAATCCTCCAAAGAGTTAAACATTCCAAATTGATCTCTAACTTGCATGGAACTAGGAAACCATGTAAAAAAAAGCTGCCGTTATGACGGCGAATGGAGACATGTGTAGAAGTTCACGCAAGTGAGGAAAGTTTTCTGATAGTCATTCACTTGGGAGTGGCCAGAAAGGACTCCTTTACATACGGCTCAAGCAGCTCACGACTGCTGGCCTTAGACCAAGTATCCTTTGGGTACCAACGAACCATCCCTTCTCAGGGTTGTGCGCTGGGTTTGGGACCTACGTAAACAATGTGACCAAAAACGCCCTCTATGAGCATGGCGACTTTAACGCCAAGGTGGGCAAAGAAAGTATCTATAGCACAACAGTAGGTAAATTCAACCTCCATGAGGTGGGGATGATCGTTTTCGCCGGAGCCCGAAATATGGTTATCTTTAGTACTAGACTCCAGCATAGACAAATTCGTCAAGCAACATGCCTGTCTCTAGATCGATTATGTTGTGATAGACGGAAGACATGTCTCCAGTGTTTTAGACGTGCGTACACTCCGAGGTCCTAACCACGACTCGATTTTCTACTCGACTTGTGGACGGCATTTCAAACACCTTACGCACAACTGCAAATGAAACCATTGGTTTTTGGAAAATGCAAAAAAGCAGCTGGTTTGATGAGGAGTGCCGTATCGCAGTGAAGAGAAGACAGACTGCCTTCCGCGGATCGTTACTACCGACCACAATACGTGCGGGATGGGTTAGATACCGAGAGTTGAAGAGGGAAGCATTGCATATGCAGACAAAAAAAAAAAAGAGAGAGGCCGAAATGCGTGAATCTTGTCGAACCTAAGGAGGTGATCTTGTAACCGATGCCCAGAGGATACAAAAATTATGGAGTGAACACTTCTCCAGCCTGCTGAATTATTCAACTACGGTGGCGAAAATCAATCGATAAGGAGCACGCATCAGGAACCTCGAATCTTACCCAAATTAGAATATGGTTGGACTAAATCATGCGACGATTGGAATTAAAGTGTGCTCTGCCCAATCCACAAACAGGGAGACCCCGCAATCAGCAACAACTACCGTGGGACAAGCCTCCTCAACATCGCATTTATATCGAAAATATCGTATGAACGATTATAACCCACCGTCAACAAACTGATTGGACCTTAACCTAACAACAAGCAGTTCGTTCTACTTTCTCCAAAATGGATTAGGAAGCGATGAAACGGGTCTAGTAGTGAACAATATCTCTTGTCATCAATCAAGCAGTAGTCGCACTCGCGCCTATACTCTCACGTCACTGTTGACAATCATAACGTCGAAGACGTGGATAATTTCGTCTATCTTGGAACCAGTATTAATAGCAATTACAATTTCAACCTCGAAATCCAACGTAGAATAACTCTTACCAACATGTGCTACTTCGTACTAAGTAAGCAATTGATAACTATTGTCCTCTCTCGACGAACAAAAACCCAACCCTAAAAGTCAGTCATTATTCCCGTCCTGCTTTATGATGCAGAGGCATGGGCGGTGACAACATCTGACGAGTCGACGTTGCGAGTTTTCGAGAGAAAGGTTCTGCGAATGATTTATGGTTCTTTGAGCATTGGCCACGGCGAATATCGCATTCGATGGAACGATGAGCAGTATGAGATATATGACGAGATTGACATAGTTCAGCAAATTAAAAGACAGCGTCCGAACGGACGAAAACACTCCAGCTCTGAAAGTATTCGACGCCGTACCCGCCGGGGGAAGCAGAGGAAGAGGAAGACCTCCACTCCGTTGGAAGGACCAGGTGGAGAAGGACCTGGCTTCGCTTGGAATCTCCAATTGGCGCCACATTGCGAAAAGAAGAAACGACTGGTGCGCTGTTGTTAACTCAGCTAAAACCGGGCAAGTGGTGTCTCATCAGTAAGGAAGAAGTAGAAGATATGACGGCTCTTCCTAAAGTTATTTGAAATAATGTTTCATTAAATTTTTCGTTTTAAAGCAATTTGTTTTGAATTGGTTATTATTAAATTTCGGCCACAACTCCAATGCGTTAAATGAAGCGCAACATAGCGATGAGTCATTTATGATATGTGCAGACTTCATAAAACTATTGCTAGATGCATCAAGTAATAATCTTCTGCCCTCTTTTCTGTATAAGTAGCCTGAGAGTATGATGGCTTTAGTTCTTCAGTATTTTAGGTTTAGTGCCACTTCGTTATAAAGTTTGTGTTCATATTTTACCTCAGTAGTTTCTATTAGCACATAACTTCCTTCTTATTTTTATATGTACAAATAAACTAAGTAATAAGGTTTGTGGAGGTTGGTGAGTTATAAAAGAGTGCGATAAAAATATTCTTTTGACGAAAAGAGCTGAAAATGTGCTATAAAGACTCAAAACTTCTTTGCAGCTCTGCTAATGTGGTGTAACTGTGGCTAAATTTCTATAGATAAATTTAAATATACATATACACGCACCTATGTATATACATATGTATGCTAGGGTACCTGTTATTTTTCAAGTTGATTTTTGCTTTTGCTTACGGCCCCTGTACTTTCAGCTTTTCCCCGAAAAATGGATCAAGCGTAAACAAGAATCTTATTTTCAATTGTATTCCGTGCATAATCATTGCAGTTTTTATACTCTAGCAGCATGTTACTCCAGAGTATAATAGTGTTTAATTAATCTATATATATATATATCTGATTAAAAGATCAGGAGTTGAAATTCTGGTTACTATTTGTCTGTTTGTCCGTCCGTGCAAGCTATAACTTTATTAAAAATTGAGATATCTTGATGAAACATAAAGCTCTAACAACTCAAATATTGACAAATGGCGCCCACTATTAGGTTCAATTGGAACCCGCATGACAGACTTCAATTAAATTTAACTCATGGCATGTCACAGTGCAAAACTGGGGAAATATTTTTTTGTGTATGGCATGATAATACAAGGAGCTTTCCAAAGTAAACATGACTTTTTGAATCTAGCGCCCCCTGGTGGCGCCATCTATGTATATGTCGACTAGTGCGTTAGAATCTGCTATCTTTATCGATTGTCCAGTGAGAATTTCATGACATTTCATTGATTGGAAGTGAAGTTATTGCGTTTTAAGTGTCAGTATGTTTTTGTTATCGGTGCGAAAATGAGCTTCGAACAAAAAGCCAACATTAAATTTTGTTTTAAAATTGATAAAACTTTTACCGAAACGTTTCAATTGATGAAACAAACAATATACATATTAAATTTGTCACGAAGTTTGTAAAACCCAGAAGGAATCGTCGGAGACCCTATAAAGTATATATATAAATGATCAGTATGTCGAGCTGAGTCGATTTAGCCATGTCCGTCTGTCTGTCCGTCTGTCTGTCTGTATCTATACGAACTAGTCCCTCAGTTTTTAAGATATCGTTTTGAAATTTTGCAAACGTCATTTGCTCTTCAAGAAGCTGCTTATTAGTCGGAACGGCCGATATCGAACCACTATAACATATAGCTGCCATACAAACTGAACGATTGGGATCAAATGCTTGTATGGAAAACTTTCACATTTGACAAGATATATTCACGAAATTTGGTATAGATTAATTTTTAAGAACAATGTAATCTCTAAAAAACTTGTTCAGAACGGATTACTATAGCATATAGCTTCCATACAAACTGAACACATAGTTACCAACAGAAATGCAGCTGTGAAGGGTATTTAGCTTCGGTGCAACCGAAGTTAACGGTTTTTCTTGTTTTTATTTATTCTCTCTTGCTCTTCTAATATCGATCATTCACAATGCGTAAGCAGCTGTCAAAATTACTTGAAGAAATAATGTGTTTTTTTTCTTGAGAAATTACTCGAAAGCTGGATACCAACCTTTGTATAGGAATAAGGTCAAGTTTTCGCCCAATTTTATCTATTCGGCGCAAACATAGACTGTTATGAGTACAACACTCTCTTTCATTTTCATAGAGATAACTCATATATTGGCCGATATATGCAGTGCACAGTCACCCGAAAATTCGAAAATATTTATATTAGGTGTATGAAGGCTAATAAGTATTGGTTGAATTCAACCAATTGTTGATATACAAACACACCACTATCAGAGAAAAATTATCCTTTAATTTCAATTACATATACAGTGCTGTGCATACGCTAAGCAACTCATCCCAACTTTCAAAAAATTGTCAAATTACTCTCAAATAAACAGTCATCAGGTAAACGTTATAATATTTATTGATAGCTTAGGTAAAAACAAAAAAGAATACGTAACAACAAAACTTGTACTTTATTCTTTTACTGTTAAATAAAAAACAAAAACAAAATCAATCCAGTAATAAGCTGTGCATAATCTAAGCAACTTTTTAATATTTTGTATAAGAACCGTTATTTTTTATAACGGCAGCACATCTTTTGGGCATTGAGGCAATTAAATTTCTCAATGTAGTTTTTTCGATGCTTGTCCATTCCTTTTTAAATCCTTTAAACAAGTTGTCCTTGCTTGTAAATCGACTTGATCCCAAGCGCCGTTTGACAATTGCAAACAAATTCTCGATAGGATTCAAGTCGGGTGATTGTGCCGGCCAATCAAGGACTTGAATCCTTTTCGTCCTAAACCAATCTTTGACCAACTTCGATGTGTGTTTCGGATCGTTATCCTGCTGAAACACCCAACGAAGTGGCATATGCCATTCTGCATAAGGGAGCATCTTTGTTTCTAAAATGTCCTTATACATAAAACGGTCAATTTTGTCCACTATTTTGTGTACAGGGCCAACCCGATTTCCCGAGAAGCATGTCCACACCATGACATTTCCTCCACCATGCTTGACAGTCTGTTTACAGTAACGTCGATGTAGTCGATCACCTTTCTGGTGCCTTACTGTACACATGCTGTCTGAATTGAAAAGGTTGACTTTGACCTCGTCGCTAAAAAGAACACTATTCCACTTTTCAACCGTCCAATCAATGTACTTCTTTGCGAATTCAAGACTAAAAAATACAAAAAGAGTATTGTTGTTGTTGAAGATGTTACTTAAAAATAACATAGCGTTTCTTCATGTGATTTTTCGTCAGCATTGGCTTGGAGGATGGAGTCATGTGTAGAAGTTCACGCAAGTGAGGAAAGTTCTCTGATCGCCATTCACTTGGGAGTGGCCAGAAACGATTCTTTTACACATGGCTCAAGCAGCTCACTACTTCCGGTCTTTGACCAAGTATCCTCTGGGTAGCCTAAGAACATCCGTTCGAAGGCGAGCTAAAGTGAGAAGGCGAAACATTCCCTACACGGGTTGTGCGCTGGGTTTGGGACCCGCCACGTAAAAAACACCCCCAGTGAAGAGCTACAACCAGCCTCGGATGAGAGACCCCCCTTTTGATGACGACCATGGCAAACGAAATAAGGACTACGAATTGAGGGCATGCACCTGGAATGCCCGGTCCCTTAATTGGGAAGGTGCCGCTGCCCAGCTGGTTGATGTCCTCGTAAAGACAAAGGCTGACATCACCGCCGTCCAAGAAATGCGATGGACGGGACAAGGACAGAGACGAGTAGGTCCTTGTGACATTTACTACAGTGGCCATATAAAGGAGCGCAAGTTTGGTGTAGGATTCGTGGTGGGAGAGAGACTCCGTCGCCGAGTACTATCATTCACTGCGGTGAATGAACATCTAGCCACAATCCGCATCAAAGCGAGGTTCTTCAACATATCGCTGATTTGCGCCCACGCCCCGACGGAAGAGAAGGACGATGTGACCAAAGATGCCTTCTATGAGCGCTTGGAGCGCGCTTATGAGAGCTGCCCCCGCCACGATGTCAAAATCGTGCTTGGCGACTTTAACGCCAGGGTGGGCAAAGAAGGTATATTTGGCACTACGGTCGGTAAATTCAGCCTCCACGACGAAACATCCCCAAATGGGTTGAGGCTGATTGACTTCGCCGGGGCCCGAAATATGGTTATCTGTAGTACTAGATTCCAGCATAAGAAGATTCATCAAGCTACCTGGCTGTCTCCGGATCGAAAAATCACCAACCAGATCGATCATGTTGTGATAGACGGAAGACACGTCTCCAGTGTTTTAGATGTGCGTGCGCTCCGAGGTCCTAACATCGACTCGGACCACTATCTTGTTGCAGCTAAGAGTCGCACCCGCCTCTGTGCAGCAAAAAACGCGCGCCACCAAACACAAGGAAGGTTCGACGTCGAGAAGCTGCAATCACAACAGACAGCCGAACGATTTTCTACTCGGCTTGCACTCCTGCTCTCTGAGAGCACTCGTCAACAACTCGGTATAAGGGAACTGTGGGACGGCATTTCAAACTCCTTACGTACAGCTGCAACCGAAACCATTGGTTTTCAGAAAGTGCAAAAGAACAGCTGGTACGAGGAGAAGTGTCGTGTCGCAGCGGAGAGGAAACAGGCTGCCTACCTCGCAACGTTACGATCGACCACTACACGTGCGGGATGGGATAGATACCGAGAGTTGAAGAGGGAAGCGAGACGCATTTGTAGACAGAAGAAGAAAGAGGCTGAAATGCGTGAGTACGAAGAGCTTGATAAGCTGGCCTACAGGGGTAATGCTCGAAAATTCTACGAAAAATGCGGCGGCTTACGGAAGGTTTCAAGACCGGAGCGTATTCCTGTAGAACCCCCAAAGGTGATCTAGTCACTGATGCCCAGAGCATACTTAAATTATGGAGGGAACACTTCTCCAGCCTGCTGAATAGCAGTGAACGCACAACACCAGGAGAAGGAGAACCCGATTCCCCAATCGATGACGATGGAGCAGACGTTCCATTACCCGACCATGAAGAAGTTCGAATAGCAATTGCCCGCCTCAAGAACAACAAAGCGGCAGGGGCCGACGGATTGCCGGCCGAGCTATTCAAACACGGCGGCGAAGAACTGATAAGGTGCATGCATCAGCTTCTTTGTAAAATATGGTCGGACGAAAGCATGCCCAACGATTGGAATTTAAGTGTGCTATGCCCAATCCATAAAAAAGGAGACCCCACAATCTGCGCCAACTACCGTGGGATTAGCCTCCTCAACATCGCATATAAGGTTCTATCGAGCGTATTGTGTGAAAGATTAAAGCCCACCGTCAACAAACTGATTGGACCTTATCAGTGTGGCTTCAGACCTGGCAAATCAACAACCGACCAGATATTCACCATGCGCCAAATCTTGGAAAAGACCCGTGAAAGGAGAATCGACACACACCACCTCTTCGTCGATTTCAAAGCTGCTTTCGACAGCACGAAAAGGAGCTGCCTTTATGCCGCGATGTCTGAATTTGGTATCCCCGCAAAACTAATACGGCTGTGTAAACTGACGTTGAGTAACACCAAAAGCTCCGTCAGGATCGGGAAGGACCTCTCCGAGCCGTTCGATACCAAACGAGGTTTCAGACAAGGCGATTCCCTATCGTGCGACTTTTTCAACCTGCTTTTGGAGAAAATAGTTCGAGCCGCAGAACTAAATAGAGAAGGTACCATCTTCTATAAGAGTGTACAGCTGTTGGCGTATGCCGATGATATTGATATCATCGGCCTCAACACCCGCGCCGTTAGTTCTGCTTTCTCCAGGCTGGACAAGGAAGCACAGAAAATGGGTCTGGCAGTGAACGAGGGCAAGACGAAATATCTCCTGTCATCAAACAAACAGTCGTCGCATTCGCGACTTGGCACTCACGTCACTGTTGACAGTCATAACTTTGAAGTCGTAGATAATTTCGTCTATCTTGGAACCAGCGTAAACACCACCAACAATGTCAGCCTAGAAATCCAACGCAGGATAACTCTTGCCAACAGGTGCTACTTCGGACTGAGTAGGCAATTGAGAAGCAAAGTCCTCTCTCGACAAACAAAAACCAAACTCTATAAGTCACTCATAATTCCCGTCCTGCTATATGGTGCAGAGTCTTGGACGATGTCAACAACGGATGAGTCGACGTTGCGAGTTTTCGAGAGAAAAGTTCTGCGAAAGATTTATGGTCCTTTGCGCGTTAGCCACGGTGAATACCGCATTCGATGGAACGATGAGCTGTACGAGATATACGACGACATTGACATAGTTCAGCGAATTAAAAGACAGCGGCTACGCTGGCTAGGTCATGTTGTCCGGATGGACGAAAACACTCCAGCTCTGAAAATATTCGACGCAGTACCCGCCGGGGGAAGCAGAGGAAGAGGAAGACCTCCACTCCGTTGGAAGGACCAAGTGGAGAAGGACCTGGCTTCGCTTGGAATATCCAATTGGCGCCACGTAGCGAGAAGAAGAAGAAGAAACGGTTTCGGCTACGCCAATTAAGAAGAAGATTGGCTTTTTAATGGCCTGATAACTTTTTAAACCAAGTTTAATTGCATGTCTTCGTATGGTACTTGAATCGACATTCAAATTAAGAGTTTCTTTTATTTCTTTCGAAGATATGAATGGATTTTTCTTAATTAACCTTTTAATATTAATGTCATCACGATAAGAAATTTTTCGTGGTGGCGCGCCTGTGTTTAGTGTTGTAACACTACCTGTTGTTTTAAATTTATTAATCCATCTTGAAACCATGGATTTATTAATATTTAATGACTTCGCTATAAGAGCTTGACTTTTTCCAGCCTGGTACAATGAAATAACGGAAGATTTGAATCTGTTATCGTACTGAACGCGCTGCATATTCAAACTTAATAATTTTAACTCAATTGAACCCTCGAGACGGCTAAACTGCACTGATCTTCTAATGTGCGAAGCAAACAGCTTAAAATCATTGGAAAAGAACCGTTATCTAGTGTTAAAAGGGAATATTCAAATTCATTATTGTATAGTTGCTTAGATTATGCACAGCTTATTATTGGATTGATTTTGTTTTTGTTTTTTTTTTAACAGTAAAAGAATAAAGTACAAGTTTTGTTGTTACGTATTCTTTTTGTTTTTACCTAAGCTATCAATAAATATTATAACGTTTACCTGATGACTGTTTATTTTAGAGTAATTTGACAATTTTTTGAAAGTTGGGATGAGTTGCTTAGCGTATGCACAGCACTGTATATATTACAAATTGACCGAATTTTTTCGATCAAAAATCAGCTTTCAGGGGTTCAAATATTCGATACATATGGGCTTGAACAGTTTTTATTGGATTTGTTAATTTTTGGTTTACACTAAAGGCCTTATTCGTGCAAAGTTTTATCTTGTTATATTAATTTCTTCTCGACTTGTGTACGGGAAAATGTAGGAATGTATTTGAATTTAAAATTTTGTTATATGGGAAGTAGGCATGGTTGTAATCCGAATTCGCCCATTTTAGCAATAGGTTTGTCGGGTCCCGAGATATTGTGTTTCATTTAATGTCTCTGGTGTATTTAGTTATTAATTTATTGCTCTTTCAGTAGTTTTTAACTGTACCGCTACATGGGGAGTGAACAGGGTTATCCTCCGATTTGATTAATTTTCACACTGCGGGTAGAAGATTGGGTCTGGCAGTGAACGAGGGCAAGACGAAATATCTCCATCCATCAAACAAACAGTCGTCGCACTCGCTACTTGGCTCTTACGTCACTGTTGACACTCATAACTTTGAAGTCGTAGATAATTTCCTCTATCTTGGAACCAGCGTAAAGACCACCAACAATGTCAGTCTGGAAATCCAACGCAGGATAACTCTTGCCAACAGGTGCTACTTCGGACTGAGTAGGCAAATGAGAAGCAAAGTCCTCTTTCGACGAACAAAAGCCAAACTCTATAAGTCACTCATAATTCCCGTCCTGCTATATGGTGCAGAGGCTTGGACGATGACAACAACTGATGCGTCGACGTTGCAAGTTTTCGAGAGAAAAGTTCTGCGAAAGATTTATGGTCCTTTGCGCATTGGCCACGGCGAATATCGCATTCGATGGAACGATGAGCTGTACGAGATATACGACGACATTGACATATTTCAGCGAATTAAAAGACAGCGGCTACGCTGGCTAGGTCATGTTGTCCGAATGGACGGAAACACTCCAGCTCTGAAAGTATTCGACGCAGTACCCGCCGGGGGAAGCGGAGGAAGAGGAAGACCTCCACTCCGTTGGAAGCACCAAGTGGAGAAGGACCTGGCTTCCCTTGGAATATCCAATTGGCGCCACTTAGCGAAAAGAAGAAACGACTGGCGCGCTGTTGTTAACTCGGCTATAATCGCGTAAGCGGTGTCTACGCCAGTAAAGAAGAAGAAGAGGGTAGAAGTTTTTATAGGATTTGTGCTCAGCAAATTTGGTTATTTTAGCTTAAGTGGGTTAGGAGATATATACACGCCCGCTTTTTCAAAAATGTTTGCCCACAAGTGTCCCTTGCTACTGCGATCAATACCAAATTATGTCTTAATTTGGTGCTTAGTTCTATGTTTTCTATATATATATATACGCCCATTTACGAACTCGAAATATTAGAGGGTTTTGTTCACATAACGGTTGTTTGTAAGTCCTAAAACTAAAAGAGTCAGATATAGGGTTATATATACCAAAGTGATCAGGGTGACGAGTAGAGTCGAAATCCGGATGTCTGTGTGTCCGTGCAAGCTGTAACTTGAGTAAAAAATTGAGATATCATGATGAAACTTGGTACACGTATTTCTTGGCTCCATAAGAAGGTTAAGTTCGAAGATGGGCAAAATCGGCTCACTGCCACGCCCACAAAATGGCGGAAACCGAAAACCTATAAAGTGTCATAACTAAGCCATAAATAAAGATATTAAAGTGAAATTTGGTACAAAGGATCGCATTAGGGAGGGGCATATTTGGACGCAGTTTTTTTTGGAAAAGTGGGCGTGGCCCCGCCCCCTACTAAGTTTTTTGTACATATCTCAGAAACGACTATAGCTATGTCAACCAAACTCTACAGAGTCGTTTTCTTCAGGCATTTCTATATACAGTTCAAAAATGGAAGAAATCGGATAATAACCACGCCCACCTCCCATACAAAGATTATGTTGAAAATCACTAAAAGTCCGTTAACCGACTAACAAAAAACGTCAGAAACACTAAATTTTACGGAAAAAATGGCAGAAGAAAGCTGCACCCAGGCTTTTTTTTAAAATTGAAAATGGGCGTGGCCTCGCCCACTTATGGACCAAAAACCATATCTCAGGAACTACTAGACCGATTTCAATGAAATTCGGTATATAATATTTTCTTAACACCCTGATGACACGTACGAAATATGGGTGAAATCGGTTCACAACCACGCCTTCTTCCAATATAACGCTATTTCGAATTCCATCTCATGCCTTCTCTGTATAATATATGTATACATTAGGAACTAATGATGATAGCGGAATAAAACTTTACAAAAATACGGTATTTGAAAAATATATAAATGACGTATAATGAAATCTCGATTATCACTTTATCATGCGAGAGTATAAAATGTTCGGTGACACCCGAACTTAGCCCTTCCTTACTTGTTTGGAGGGTAGGTCAGTCTGTATGGTAGCAATATGCTTTAACTGTTCGATCTGACCAATTTCATGGGAGGGTATAGCGATGTCTCGGATAATAATCTATGCCACATTTCCTGAAGATACTTTGTCAAATAAAAAAGTTTTCCATACAAAGGATTGAATTGAATTGGTCAGTTTATATGGATCCTATATCTTATGGTTGTCCTATTTCGCGGTTTCGATTAATGAGCAGCCTTATGATGAGAAAGTATTTAAGTATGTAAAAAAGACAAGCGTACCATATTGCAGTTGACTCCACTTGTCATACTGATAATTTATATCGGGTGATTTTTTAAGAGCTTGATAACTTTTTTTTAAAAAAAATTTGCAAAATCTCATCGGTTCTTTATTTGAAACGTTAGATTGGTTCATGACATTTACTTTTTGAAGATAATTTCATTTAAATGTTGACCGCGGCTGCGTCTTAGGTCCATGCGGAAAGTCCATGGGCAACTGAGAAAAATGTTGTCTTCCAAAGCTGGAATAGTTGCTGGTATTGTACAAAAAATAGTCTAAAGGCGTTAAATCGCATGATCTTGGTGGCCAACTTACGGGTCCATTTCTTGAGATGAATTGTTCTCCGATTTTCCCTCAAAATGGCCATAGAATCGCGAGCTGTGTGGCATGTAGCGGCATCTTGTAGAAACCACATAATTCAGTTCTTCCATTTTTGGCAACAAAAAGTTTGTTAGCATCGAACGATAGCGATCGCCATTCACCGTAACGTTGCGTCCAACAGCATCTTCGAAAAAATACGGTCCAATGATTCCACCAGCGTACAAACCACACCAAACAGTGCATTTTTCGGGATGCATGGGCAGTTGGCCACCAAGATCATGCGATTTACCGCCTTTAGACTATTTTTTGTGGGGCTACGTCAAGTCTAAAGTCTACAGAAATAAGCCAGCAACTATTGCAAGACAACATCCGAAGAAATTCGGGCTATTCCGGCCGAAATGCTCGAAAAAGTTGGCCAAAATGTTTCCGAATGACCACCCAAGACGCAGCCGCGGTCAACATTTAAATGAAATTATCTTCAAAAAGTAAATGTCATGAACCAATGTTTCATTATTTTGCAAATTTTATGCGTTTTTTTTTTAAAAAAGTTATTTAAAAAATCACCCGTAACCAAAGGGTATTCGACGTTTCAAATATATTACAATATACCCTATTCATGTGACCGTGCAAAATGTATTATACAATATTTAGTAACCAGAAGCGGTCAAATTACTTATGCGTTGTAACTGTCGAAATTCAATTATGAAATCTTGTTCAATTTGCTGCGAATTTGCCTCTAATTCAATAAGGGACAGGCTTCTGGGAAATCAGTTGCGTGCGTCCATGAGTGTTTCAAATACAAGTGCATAATTTAAAGCATCATATTGTTGGTTGAATTACAAGCAAATGAGAGTATGTTTACCTGTTGGGAAATGTATGTGCCTTGTAGCTAATTATGCGAAATCTGCAAGTGAATTTGGGTCAATTATGAAATATCTGTAAACTTGTTTTGGTTACTGAGTTTGATTAGATTTCTACTTAATTTCAATTTCTAATATAAACTTTCCAATAATATGAAATTTCACATCCCATCTTTTTTCATAAATTAAATGAAAAACCTAGTACAGAAACGACTTCTTGGTAAGGATATGTATTTGTTACTTCCGTAGGTGTACATTAATTCTTATGAACTCAGATAGTTGATTCTAAGTAAGCTATATTTAGAAATCGTTTTTTATATAACCATTAAGGTATCTTTTTACAAATAAGTAAGAGAAGCTCCAGTCTAGTTATCTGATTCTGCATTCAGTTATGTGAAACGAAATTCTTCTTTCTCATCGTTCACATCAAACAGCCGAATTCATTTGCACAAAACTATCAACTTAGTATAAAAGGTAATGAATAAATTGTTTAACAAATTTTCAATACGTCATTATCTGTAATTTTTATACTCTTGTAACCTGTTGCTACAGAGCATTATAGTTTTGTTTACGGTTGTACGTATCATCTAAAACTAAGCGAGATAGATATGGAATTACACATACTACTTTTATTAAATTGAAAGGTGAATTTTTAACTTTACGTGTTTTTCGAATCGGTTAATTTGTCTGTAAGTTGATTGCTCTGTTAGTGACATCTATGCTAAATTTCACGTCAAAACATTCATTAGTATTTGAGATACACTTCGTTTTGTGAGGCTCTAAAAGTGATTTCTTCGATTTTTACTATGTCTGAATTTATTGAACAAAGAAGTGCGATAATGCACCATCTCATACTGTTTTGGTTAATCGTGATCACTTCGCCACATTTTCAACTAATATGGCGCCGAAACCCCCGCATTCGCCTGATTTACCCTTGTGTAACTTCTGACTATTCAGCAAATTCACATGACCAATCCGAGGACACCGTCTTGACTCAATTGAGGCTATAAAAGCTGAATCGAAAAAGGCTCTGATGGCCATCACGACAGAGGATTTTTCCAAGTGCTATGATCACTGGTAAATTCGTCGGCGGGAGAGGATTACTTTGAAGGAGATGAAATGGACAAAATTCACATTTCAATTCGATCACAAAAAATGATCAGGATGACGAGAAAAGTTGAAATCCGGCTAACTGACTGTCTGTTCCGTCTGTCTATCTTGATTAAACTTTGTGCGCAGGTTTCTTTGTACAAAAAAAAGTATGAGTTCGTAGATGGATGTAATCGGACCACTGGCACTCCCATAAATCGCCATTTTTCGAAAACTTATAAAGTGCCATAATTGAGCATTTAATTAAGACAAAAGGTAAGTAATTTGACACAGGGGATCGCAGTAGCTGGTTAAAAATTTTTGAAAAAGTAGTAGTGGCCCCGCCCTCTAATATGGTTAATGTGCATACCTCCTAAACCAGCAAAGCACGAATATTATAAGAACTTCTACTTCCAGTGGGAAAATTGATTAAATCGGAAAATAACCCCGCTCACTCCCCATGTAACGGTATTGTTCAACATTACTAAAATCGCAATAAATCAATAATTACGCCAGAAACATTAAATTTTACTTCCAAAATGGTTTGAGAGTGTTTTATGAGAGCCAGTATGAAACTTTTACGATGGAAGTGTCACCGCCCACTTTTCCGAAATCCCATTTCTCGGTCCATCTCGGTCGGTGAGGTAAATTGATGGAGTTTGCGGAATATTATGACTTCCTTGACTTTATTATGCAATTTTCGGCGAATAGCTCCAATTAAAAATGGTCTATAATTTTACCTAACGGCTGTGAATCATCTTGATGGTTTTCGACTCCTTATTCCTAACAAAAGCATTAATCCCATAAGTGCTCCGAAGTGTTTTAGTATTCGATCCCGAATAAATTTAGGAAACCTTTATTTCTTACTTTGCTATTTTCTGTCAGATTCATATGCTGCAGTTTGCTAGCAACATATGTATTTCGTAGGGAATTATAATACATTAAATTTCGTTGTCACAGCCATACAACGCGCATCAACATGAATGCACTTACGAAATATCCTGCTTATGACGATCATTTTAAGGCATTTGTTTGTAAACGTTAGACTTTTTAGATGAGTTAAAGAATATTATGCTACAATGAGTACACTCCCAGTGAATATGACTAGAAGTCATTACACAGAGCTATGGTTTAATCAAAATCAGACATAGAAAAATTAACAGCATGTTCGCGTTAACCAGTTGCGCGTTTAAAAACAAATTGTGTTTTTTATAGCTTCAAGCAAATACACAATGATTTAAACAAAAAGTTCCGTTTAATATAAACTTTAAAATCAAGTTTACCATTAAAATATTTCATATTTGAAACTATATTTATATATTTATATGTATATATTTATACTAGCTGAACCCGCAGCCGTTGTCCTGCATGAAATTATGTGTTTTGAAAAGAAAAGAAAATTAACTTTATTATTTCATTTTTTTTTTCAATGTAACGCAGCTTGATAAACAACATTTTTTGGTTTCTGTTCCGATGTACAGAAAAGATGGTTTTCCAACTCGTGACCGTGTTAAAAATATAGCATTTCCAAATTTATGCCACACATTATGCGACTATCTTTAGGTCCTGTTGATTGTCATCTCAAATGCAATTTTCACTGGAAACGGAATGCGTTGGAACTGATATGGAAAATTGTAGAACTCTTTGAAAACTGAAAAGGTTTGAACTGAAATGGCAAATCGTTGGAGCTCAGAGGAATTCGTAGAGTCAAGCATTCTGCCCCATTCTATAAGATAGCTACATTACAATCAGTCGGGTTGCATTACACAGTTTCGGTGCTTGAAGATTGCGGAACATAATAACGACAGATCCAACTTTGAGACGTAAATGATGCGGTGGCATACCAAGCCATTCCAAAGAATTTAGAAATTCCACCGGATAATTCTCGGCGTCGTCTTCATTGTCAAGACGAACGATCGATTTGTATGAGCGCAAGTCTCTCGGAATTTGACTATGAATCTTCCAGATTAAGTCAACAACATCGGTATTTTTGGCAGCTAACATTGCGCGTGCACTTAAGGAATCGTAGTTACGAAAAAGGAAGATGGAATTGATATCAAACCACCGGAAGTATTAACCGGAATTGACCCATTTCCAATTTTTAGCGAGGACTATGTAAAATGTCTTCGGCAATGTCATTTTTGTTCGTATCCCATTATTGACGCGGATTTAAAGGCTGATATGTCGAATCATTTTCATTCCAGTGATTAACATGTTTCAGCAATTGTAATTGCTGGTTTACTTCTCCAAAACTTGCGCACACCGTACCATTCACAGTAGGCAATGACTCAAATAAAGTTGAACCGCGTACATTAATCAATAGCAACCGAAGGTAGAAACAATCGTCGTTTTCCGGGTGGATTGTGTAGATTCGTCCTAATGCATTAGTTGATACACCTGGATGTCAATCTGCTGGTTGGTCTTGCTTTCTGCGTAAATATTTCTTTGACGATGCATTCTATGTATAATATCAAGATATGTATTTCCGAATAGAGCAATGTTCTCGCAAACGGATCACTGACGAAAGTTGAGAAAAAACTCGTGCTGGCTGTACTGTATTCACTGGGTTGAAATACACTCTTTGGCCATTCTCCAAATTAACTGCGAGACGCAAAACATTCGGAAAACGTTCGTGAATTGCAAAAGTAAATATCCTACAAAGCGCTTTATTGCAGTTCACGTATCGACCCGTTTGAAACTTGCTGATCTCATCTCGTTCAAGACTAATAACCGCCATGTTGCTTCTTTTGGTGACGTAATTACAAACGTATTTTATCGATTACACCAAACTGCAATACTCAACATTGATATGAGTTTTGAATGTGAATTAGACAATAATGGTGAATATAGTACGATCCCTGTGTTTGAATGCTAAATGTTCTGCCATTGTCGTCTGGTGAGCGACGCCGATAGAGTGGATATCCATCATTTCTAGTTTGTGTTTCCGAAAGAAAAGCACGTGGATAGTGTTTGGTGCATTTATTGTCAGATATACAAACCGAAGTGGAATTGTGGTGTCCGCAAGGCCCATGAACCATATTGGTTTTCATCACTTCATATAATACTGGATTTTTCACTGCATCAGGAATTTCAGTAGAAATGATATTAGGTCGACCGATATTAGGGCGACCTCTTCGCAATTGATCGCTTTGTGTGAAACACACGTAAAGTTTTCACTGAATAATTACACAGGTCAATAAAAAAAAATTTTTTTTTGGGTTTCTGTTCTCATGCTTGAATTCTGATCCCAGACATTGAAAAACACTTAAATATTAATCTTTAGTTCTTTAAGTTTGCTTTGGGCTGATCTACATCGATAAGTATATTTGGGGTTTAATACGAGAGAGCTCATATTCGCATAAAAGAAATACAAAAAATATTCACTTTTAGACAGTAATTTCTTGTTATTTTACATTTATATATTTTTTTTTTCACACATCTTGAATAAAAACGACTCTTGTATCTAAAAAAAAGTTTTCTAATTATAATCTATAGTGAAATTGTAGAAAAAATATAAAAATCAGTCATTTCTTCTTAAAAATCGAAAAAATTGCTCTAATTTCTACAAAAGCAAACTTTAAATGGAAAAAAACAAATGTTTCCTTAATTGTCATAGGAGAAACTAAAATTTAACATGTAGATGTCAGACCCAAAAATCGTGTTGACCTGTGTTATCAATAATTTTTCTTTTGAATAGCTGGACTAAAAAAGCAAGCTACCGAAATTGAACGATTCAAATAATTTACAAATCAAAATATTGAAAAACAAAGGAAACAAAAATTGAAAAAAAATTTGTAAGGAAAAAAGTTACTTTTAGGAATTATCCAATTTTCCGACTTTTCCTCATGAAAAGTATAAGGTATTTGTATTTCTTAACCTTCCGCGATCCACAGCGTACAACCTCTGAAAATTTTATCAAGATTGGTGTAGCCGTTCTCTTAGTTACTAACAAACAAACATGCATTCGTTTGTATGGGAAAAAGAAAAGGGCTGTTTTTAAGGGTTTTCCAGCAATTATTCGAATTTTTCGTGCCGTAAAACCATCCTTGAACATCAAAGAATATTTTAAAAACGAATTGGCAAAACTGGTACAGGCGTTGTTGAGTTATGCGCTTAGCAACATATTTAGCGATTCATTTTTATAATGTATATAGTACATATAAATGTACATACGTACATAAGAAGATATCATATCAAGAATGTAAAAATTTACGCATTTAACTTTAATGTTGTTTGGTGTAATCAATAATCTTGCTAGATAACTAATCAGTGAATGTTTCAAAATTCATTGTCTAAAATGTTTACAATACTGTTAATATATTGGTATGTCTAGTATAATTCTACTCTTCTTAATGACTCTCCAGGTCCAGAATTCAATTCTTCTACATAAGGTTTCTCGGTTATTATCTTCAAATATTATCAAATTATTAAGTTACGTTCTGACTTTTTTAATCTCATAAGAATTTATATTTTGTGTGCTTTATGCTAAATTCGGTATTGGTTGGAACAACATTTCAACCAAGGTTCTGGCTCATGAATGTGTACACCGTTAAAAATTCTTGAATTTGTATCAAATTAATTAAAACACAATAGCATTATGACGCCAATGTTTAAGGAATTTCCCCTTAGAACAACGAAAACTATTTTACAACAAAAACAAGAAAGAGCTTAGTTTAAATAAATATTTTAATAACATTTGTCAGCTGCCACAAATGGCATTTAGTTAATTTCATTATCACTAAATATAAGCTTCTTAAATGTAATTCTGTAAATTGTTTATTAAAAGGCACCATGACCTAAAGTCTTAGTAAGAACACAACATGATTTTTGAAAATAAACAAACCGTATATCTACAAGTAATAGCTAAGTAATGTCGTCTAAGAGTCTTATGAAAACGTAATTATATTTATATACACATGCAACACTGAATATAAAGCAATTTCTATTTAAAACACAGCGTTATATTCACATATAATGTTGTAAAATATTAAATGAAAATAACTAAATTTGTAGCATATCTCCATTGTTCTAATATTTGTGTTTGTTTTTTTCGTTGTAATGTTTCAACTTAATCGGGGATGAATAAAAATTTTGTTAACTAGTCAACTTCTTCAAAAAATTTAAATTATCATAAAAATGTAACCTTTTTACATTTACGAGTTTCACTTGTAAGAACCCTCTGTCATAGTGTGGACATTAGCTTAAATAAATTAATAATCATTTTAATTCATTTTCATAATTAATAACGTGCAGACTATTGTCGAAAATAGCTGAGCAAAGTTGAACGACTTGATCAGATATCTATGTATGTACCGAATGCTTTCTTCAAATTTTAGATGATAAATTACCATTTAAATACACCAAACGTTTTGATTTGGCAAAACCAAACCGTTTGAACGGGTGGTATACAGAATTTTACATCCTTTCCTATTTCATTCTTATTTTTTGCAAAGTACTCTTGCACATGCAACATTTTTACCACCCAAAATAAAGGGGTTTCCTGATTTGTATTTAAACACTGGAACACTAAATTGTCTATGAATATTCTAAATATTCTGACTATAATGCTGATAGTTGTGAATGCGAACGCTTGATGCACTGTCACCTGAAGGGAATGTTGACCTAAAAACGGCATTAACGAAAACTTAGAAAGTATCATAACTAAGCTCAACAATAAGATGCAAGTATGTTATTTAGTTCAACGAATTACGTTAGGAAGAGGTATTTATGGTTGAAAAATATTTAAAAAGTTTGCGTTGTACCGTGCCTTAATAAATTTAGTATACATATCTCCTAAATCATTCTAGCTACAATAATCAAATTCGCTCAGAAAAAATATTTTTGACATCCCTACCACCCTGTGGAAGTTTATCGGAGATTTGGATTTATAACCTCGCCCACTTTTTATATGTATAACGGTTTTGTCAAAATCACTAAAAGTTTGATAAAGCTATAACAGAATACGCCTGAGGCATAAAGTTTTATACCCAAAATGGTATGAGAAGGCTTAATAGGAGCCGGGGTAAAATCTGGTGAAAACCCATATTTTACACATGTGATCGATTTTAACCAAATTCGGTACGTGATATTATACTGATATATCGAAAAAAGTCGCGTATAACATAATTTGAAGTTGCATCTGAATAAATCACTTTCTTGTATACAAATCAAGAACTAATCAGTGTATTCGGATAAAACTCTTAACGAATAATATTTTTGAAGTACGTCACCTTGAGACAAAAGTTTTTCGTATCAAACCCTAACTGCATATATTGACCCCAGTTCTTATTGCGATTTTTTTTAAATATCGGTCAATCGGAAAAACATAATGTATAGATATATATAAAAATCACATCATTAATTCCCTTAGCCCTCTTATGGTATACCTAAGGGAGGATTTTAGAAGTTCCGGCTGACTTTATTCCGCTTAAAAGGGCCAATATGTGAGTAATCTTAATGTTTTTTAATTATTTTTTAAACGTTTATTATTCAAAATATGTAGCATTGCGAAAAAATCGAAATTGTTGGAAAATTTTTAAGACAAGTATATTCATATGTATAGCGTACTTAGGTGAGTTTAGTACGAACATATGGTAATCAATGGAAATTTTATGGAAAGCTGCAATTTACTTCTCACAAACAATTCTCAAGTACCCTCTAGAATAAAGTTTTTCTTTAAAAATTGAAGTAGGTATTCCCTGCTCGGGTTTACTTCTAGTGTAACGGTAGAAATACAAATGCTTATAAGTAAAATTATCTCCTGTATAGTGTTTGCGGAGTTAAAGGGGGAGAGTACCTACCTGCAACAAGTATGTTAACAATTGCACTTCAATTACCAACCAGAAGATAGAAGTTAGCAAGGTAAAGTAACGTGTGGTTATTTTTCTTATCGATATGTCTGATGAGTGCTTTAATTGATGCTTTAAAGTTCAACGAAGTATAGAGACTGTAGAAGCAACATGGATCAACGCCTCTATGTAACTACTGCAATTAACTAAGAGATGCGCCTTAATACATGAGCTTTTGTTCGAAATGTGGTATGTAACAAAACGCATAAAAGCAAACGGAAAGCAGGAGCAGCAAAACATCTACACACATCGGCATAATTATTTTGACATACGGTGCCGATGAATTTCACGCCTTGCTATGCTTTGCACTTTCGTATAACGGTATTAAACAGGAGCTCAAAACAAAGAGCGCATTTACAGCTACACACGTTCATAGTATATTTTTAATTCCTTTTTGTGCTAAGTTTCTGCTAATGAGAATGTTAGGAGACGGAAAAGTTTGCAGCGGCATAAGTACTATGACATCGATTAAATCATTTGCTTTTGAATGCAAAGTTAAAATTTAGTGTTTTTTTATTTGTCCATGTCATAACAGCAAATTAATTAAAAAGTATTTGTCAGAAACTGGAGTTGAAATGCTTGATTGGCCACCCCAAAAACCAGATTTGAATATAATAGAAAATGTTTGGTCGTATGTAAACGAAACCGGTCCGCTGATTTGACAAGAACTAGAGTTGAAACCATAACTGAAGTGACATTTCAACTGATTACCTCCAAAGTTTGGTAAATTCGATTCCAAATCGGCTCCAAATGGTGGTTTCATTTTTCATTAATTTTAAGTTTAAAAAGAAAAAAATAAAGGTAACTTATATTTAATTGTAAAAAAACGCTATGCCAAAATACTTAAGCCGACTTGTGTAGATACTTGAACAAATACGTTCATAATTAATGTAAGAACAAAGGAAAGAAGGTTGAAATAGATACAAATTACTAATATATAAATTAAGGTTTATAAAAAGTTGCAGGAAAATAATTAAAAATTTAATAGTTAGTATGTTTAGTAAACTAGTATTATGTTAACTAATTCTGAGATGTGGTGATGGTAATTTGAAAAAAAAGTAAGTAAAATAAGTGGTAATAAAACAGTATTTTTTATTGAAAAAACATCATACCTTGAAGAGAGCTTAAGAATCGTCAAATTCGGTAAAATTCAGCATTTTATGAAATATTCCATTTAATAATACATTAGCATAAAACCTTAATATATTTTAAACATTTCTTAGAAATAGGGACTCAATAAAAACGAATATTTATGTTACCATACACATACACACACATATATATTACGCTTAAATAAATTTTCTTTGTTTAAAAATCTTGCTCTTCTAATGTAGATCATTCAATTTTTTGAAGATACTGCACTTGCTGACCGACGTTGTACAAGTTATAAACTCTTATCCTTATGGAAATTGTTCTTTTATCAATTAGTTTTTTAAAGAAACAGGACTTCATATAAAATAAAAAAAAATAAAAAATATCTTTTGTTTTAAAATTTTTTCTATTACAAAGTTTATTTTTAATTTTTTCATAAAAAATTTAAAAACTCAATGATTAATATTTGCGACAGTAAGAGCCTATGGAAAAATGAGTGTACAACATTTTTGCCGAAATTTCATTGATTTCATTTTCTCTAATTTGCAGTAAGATTGCTTTCAACTGGACAAGATAACATACAGAAAATGGGTCTGGCAGGTCGAATAACGGCAAGACGAAATATCTCAAAAACGTATCCATAAAAAAAGTACTCGATTTTAGAAATCAGCGAGCGATTCCACAGTCAAATTGATAGTGGCGTTCAGAAAATTTTCTATCTGTTGAACCAGTGTAAACACCAGGAACAATGTCAGCCTAGAAATCCAACGCAGGATAACTCTTGCCAACAGGTGCTACTTCGGACTAATAGTTAGTATGTTTAGTAAACTGAAATTCTCTCGACAAACAAAACCATTTCGTAAATTTCTCATAAAAGTTTAAGTAATTGTCCTGTGTAAGGTGCAAGTCTTGGAAATGTCAACAACGGATGAGTCGACGCTAAAACGAGTTTTCGAGAGAAAAGTTCTTACGAAAGATTAAGAAAAGATAGCCATCGGCGATACCCATTTATAAACGATGAGCTGTACGAGATATACGACTTTTTAAATATTTTCTGAGAAACAGGAACCAAAAAATAGATAGTTTTTGGTACTAAATCACTATATCTTAAATAAATATTCTTGTCTAATGGTATGCGAGAAAATGTTTTCATGCAATTTTTTGAAGATACTGCACTTGCTGACCGGTTGAAAGGTTAAGAAAGACTCTCCCTACGTTGGAAGGACCATAAAGGACCTTCTTTTACGCAATTTTTGACAAAAAGCCATGCCACGTATGAAAAGAAGAAAGTTTCAATATTACACCGTAGATTTACTAATACTTTTGGTAAAAAGTTAGCTATGGTCAATGGGATACATATTTGCGATAATAAGAGCCGTGATAGTTGTGGAGAAATTTTGATAATATTTAGACGTGATATGATCTGCCCAAGAACGCAATTTGTGCAAAGTTTTATTTCAATGACGTCATTGATTTTTGATTTACTTATAAACTGTAAAGTAAAAAAATTAGATGAAATTCAAAAGAGTAATAAATGGAAGTCTTGTTGTAACATAAGTCATTTTTGTACCGTTAGGTAATAATGTATAAATAATGGGGCGCAAGGCATACTCGGTATCCCCCAGCCGGTGTGAATGGTGCCGAAGGGCACTGCTCAGGCAGTATGTCCGGTACCGCATGCGTGCGTCAACCAAGAGCTACCACCTCCTAATCCAGGGTGTTATGCGACTCCCGTGCCCATTGGATGATTTGCAGCCAGGAGGTAAATTCGGCTGTATTCGAACGGAGCCTCCCCAACACCGGGCCGAATTGGGGAGTAACTGTGGCCTTACCGCGTCAAGGGGCTCTGGCGTGGCGGACGTCCTAGTTCCCCATAATATTAGTAGACCCGACGGCTCACCCTGCTGAGCCAAGGGTCGTAAGACCAAGATGAATCGGAACAATACAACCACAACAAAAACAACAAAAAACCCAACTATAAGGCAACGACCCAGGACAACGACCACGGACAAAGAGCAGGCAAGCAGCGTTGGCAAAGAGGGTCAGGGAGCTAAGCGGAAGTTTAGCTTCCTTGACGCTCTCTCGCCGGAGGAGCGGGCGTTGTTTGAGGAGCATGCGAGAGATGACGACGACGACATGCCCTCATGCAGCGGCGCTCGCCTGGCGAGAGTGTCCTTTGCCGCCGCAGCAGCTACGAGCGCCGCCACGACCCCCCTAAGTAGGCCTAGCGGGTCAGACTCGGGGAGTCGCATCGGGCAGGAGGAGAAGGCCGATGGCGCTCGTAGCAGCACACAGGAAGGGTATGAGTGGTGCCAGCATGAAGTGGTACCTGTGTTATCTCCGGGATGGGAAGACTATCGAGGAGGCGGAAGCTTCAGTAAGAGGACGGAAGGATGGGAGCAATGCATCCCCAGCAAAGAAGCGCAACAGGGCCGTGTCAGCTCGCACGCAAGGCAGCGGCACTAGAAACCAAGGCCCGGTCAGCACAACTCGGACCGCAAGGCGTGGTGACGGAAGGGCAGCGCCCAAGGACACCCATGCCAGCTCACGCCGCAGGAGCCCCCCCGTTCCAAAAGGATGAAGGGCGACAGCACTAGGGAAGCCGGAAGTCAACCATCCGTACCAGCTCCACACCGGGAGGAGGAGGGGAGGCGCAGATATGCGGATACTGTTAAAGTCATCCGCATTGCTGTACTTCCTCAAGACTACCCGGCGCGGTTGCTCGGATCGGAGGAACTTACCGCGCTCCAGGACATCATTATGGATGAGGTCTTCAGAGGAGACGACTACGCGGCGTCCTTCCTTGGAGTTGACTTCAAGGGAGGCATGATACAGATTGACTGAAAGGACGAGAGATCCGCCAACTGGCTGCGGGTGTTCGCCCCAAAGATGGACGGCTGGAAGGGTCCCGTCCTTTGCGCGAAAAAGGCGGAGGACGTTCCAATCATGCACAGCATGACAATGTTCCTCTCCCGGTGCGGCGACAAGCCATACGAGTTCGCCCTAGGGTTGGTGAAGAACCAAAACCTGGGCCTCAGTATCGCAGCCTGGCGTGTCGTCAGCAGCGAGCTAGAGAAGCTAGGCGATATTAACGGTTGGAGATTGTACTTGTACATAGACGATGAGTCGTACAAGTACATACTGGCTACATAGATGATGAGTCGTACAATCTCCAACCGTTAATATCGCCTAGCTTCTCTAGCTCGCTGCTGACGACACGCCAGGCTGCGATACTGAGGCCCAGTTTTTGGTTCTTCACCAACCCTAGGGCGAACTCGTATGGCTTGTCGCCGCACCGGGAGAGGAACATTGTCATCTGTCTGTCCGCCTGTATTACAGGTACAGCACGGTGGTAATGCGGCCCCACAAGCCGGCAGCCACCGGGAGCAAGGGAGCTGACAAGGCTGCGACGCAGGAAAGCGAGGGCATCGAAAAACAGGCAGCGACTGGAGCGGCCCCGGAAGCAGAAAGTATGCAGGTAGATGAGGTTGCGAGCGAGCCCAGCGTGAGCAGGGATGGGCAGGCTATGCCTGTGGCAACCTCAGTAAATCCGGACGTCAGTTCCTGCGAGGGGTTTGCTCCCCCTCGCACCACTTTTGTAGTGACCGTCAACACGGAAATTGCCCAGGTGAACCTGCATCACGCGGCGGCAGCGTCAGCTGTCATAGCGAGCAGGTTCACAGCGGATAAACTGGGTATCCTGCTGATCCAAGAGCCTTGGGTCCATAGAGGAGAGGTTAAAGGCCTCAAGTTGGAGTGCAACAAGGTAATCTGGTATCTCTCTAGCGAGAGACCTAGGCTTGCATAGTGGTCAGGAATAACATTGAATTCTTCTGTATTTCAGAGTTCCTGACGCAGGATCTGGTGGCGGTGCAAGCCAGGGACTTCGAAGGCAAGGACTTCGTACTGGCTTCAGCCTATTTTCCAGGGGAGGCATCCACGGCACCCCCGGTAGTGGTGGAGCATTGCCGAAAACTCAAGCTTCCCCTCATCATTGGCTGTGATGCGAACGCCCACCACCTAGAATGGGGCAGTACCAATTGCAACACTAGAGTTAAGTCCCTTTTAGAGTACATATTAAGTAATAGCTTAGCGATAGAGAATGTAGGGTGTGAGCCCACATTCATAACTATAAGCAGAAGGGAGGTGCTGGACATCACCTTGGGCAATGAATACGCAAACGGATTGGTCTCACAATGGAGAGTCTCAACGGAGCCCTCTTTGTCAGACCACAGGATTGTAAGGTTCAGGCTGAAGGTGGAGGTCAGACAACTTCCCCCCAGACGCAACCCTCGGAAGGCGAACTGGGATACCTTCCGTGAGATGCTAAGCGAGGAATTGAGCAAGAGGGGGCAGACTGATAGAAGCGTTTCGGCCCCGGGAATTGAGAGTAGGCTAACGGAGCTGAACGGGGCTGTTATCAATGCCTATCATGGCAGCTGCCGTCTAAGAGTGTCCACAGACAATCGAAACTGCACCTGGTGGTCAAAGAAACTGGCAGACCTCCGGAAAAAGGTACGGAGCCTATTTAACAAGGCGAAACGTACGGGGGTCTGGGAAGAATATAGAAGCTACCTCACCTTATATAATAAGGAGATTAGGTCTGCAAAGCTGGCTAGCTTCAGAAGGTTCTGCGAAAATGTCTCCTCCACGCCAGAAGCGGCTCGGCTGCATAAAGCTCTGGCTAGAGGTACGACTGACGTAGTAATAGCAATAAAAAGAGATGACGGGACTTTTACGACCAGCGCAGAAGACAGAGCTACGGAGCTTCTGCGGGCGCACTTCCCGGAGACTATTCGGGTAGACCAGTGTCTACCCGTGATCGAACACAGGCCATCCCGCGAGGATTGGAGGATAGCCAAGCAGCTGCATACGGCGCACTCAATCAAGTGAGCAATGGCCTCGTTCGAGAGATTCAAGTCTCCGGGACTGGATGGCATCTTTCCAGCGCTGTTACAGCAGGGGGAGCAGATTTTACTGCCACACCTGGTTCGGCTGCTGCGAGAGAGCCTCGCAATGGCGTATTTCCCTGTAGTATGGAGGACAGCGAAGGTGATCTTCATACCCAAAGTAGGAAGGAAAGATTACTCATTGGCGAAATCGTTCAGGCCAATCAGTCTGACTTCTTTCCTACTAAAAACCATGGAGAAGATCGTGGACCATGACATAAGGTCGAAAGCGCTGAAGAGGGCACCCCTGCATGCGGCTCAGCATGCGTACAGAGCGGGCAGATCTACCAGTACTGCTCTGTACCAGCTAACCTCTGAGATAGAGAGTTCTCTGGAGAACGGGGAAGTGATGATTTCTTTCTTTCTTGGACATCGAAGGTGCCTTTGACAACACGTCTCACAGGAGTGTGGCCAGAGCACTGGAGAAAAGAAATGTGGCAGCACCGGTGCGTAGATGGATAGAAGCCGTACTGCGCACCAGAATTGCTGAGACCACAGTGGGAGATAAAAGTATTCGTCTCGGCACAACAAGAGGCCGTCCACAGGGGGGTGTGTTATCACCCCTGCTGTGGAGTCTTGTCGTAGACGACCTGTTAGCAATACTAACGAACAATGGGATCCGCTGCCAAGGGTATGCGGATGATATTGTTATTATAGCCAAAGGCAAATATGAGGACACTCTCTGCGACCTGATACAAAGAGGTCTAAACCTGGCAAAGGGGTGGTGCATCAACCCCTCCAAGACGACCATTGTCCCGTTCACGAGACGCAGGTCCCTACCCGGTCTCAGGAACCTCACATTAGGAGGCAGAGTGATAGAGATGACCAATAAGGTCAAATACCTTGGTCTCACGCTAGACTCCACTTTGCGGTGGAAGCAGCACGTGGACCTGACCTTGGTCAAAGCAACAAAGGCATTAATGGTGTGCAATCGGCTGGCGGGTAAGTCCTGGGGCTGCAAGCCAAGGACTGTTAGGTGGTTGTACACCATGATAGTGCGTCCGATAATCACGTACGGGGCGGTAGCCTGGGCCTCAGTAGCGTCGCAGACCTCGGTAGGAATTAAATTATCGAAGCTGCAGCGGCTAGCCTGTGTCTGCATGACGGGCGCAATGCGCACCTGCCCAACGGCAGCTATAGAGGCCCTGCTTGAACTCACACCGCTGCACTTGAAGTTTACTAAGAAGTTTATGGTCACCCTCGGAAGCAAGGATGAGTGGAACAACTCCACCCTTGAACTGCTGCTGAGGAACAGCACTTTGAGGTGGTACACCGACGGCTCAAAAATGTCGGAGGGAATTGGTGCAGGGATCGCGATAGTCAAGCGGCACTAAAAGTGATCTCCTCCTACGAGATCAAGTCGCTGCTAGTGCAGGAGTGCAGAGAAAGGCTGAACAGCCTTGCGGAAAGAAACCAGGTGCACCTAATTTGGGTGCCAGGTCACAAAGGAATAGCCGGTAACGAACTGGCATACGAGCTCGCTCGCTCCGCAGCCTCCACCAAAATGGTAGGTTCTGAACCCTTTACAGGGGTGGGTCCCTATACCATAAAGGAGCTACTTCGCAAAGAAGAGGGAGTGTGCAGAAAGAAATATTGGCAACAAACTCACGGCATGCGGCATGCCAGGTTGCTAATGGGAGGGTACAACATGAGCAGGTTCAAAGTTGTAATCAACCTCCCCAGGAATAAGCTTAGGCTCTTGGTCGCATTTTATACTGGCCACTGCAAGTTAAATAGGCATTTATATAACATGGGCCTATCTTCTTGCACTAACTGCCAGTTCTGCGACATGGAGCCTGAAACACCGGAACACCTGCTGATCGACTGCACAGCAGTCTGCAGACGCAGGATTAAGGCCCTCGGATCCATGTTTCCGGACAGGAATTGCATCGACTCATTAGCACCCAGTAAAATTTTGGAATTCATCGACGTGCTGGGGCTAAGTGAGTCCATGTGATCAAGGAGAGGGCACAATAGACCAAAGGTCGCGGTGCATTCCTAATAAATAAATCTAATCTAATAAATCTAATCTAATGGGGGACACAAAATTAGGTTAACGTTGATTGAATCGTTTCTAAACTATAAGATTTCTTCCAAATGGGGACTCTGCTACGTTTATGGTCGAATTTTGATACCGCCTCCTAGGAAGCCCTTTCGTACCATACGTTATAAGACATGAAATTTAATGCTTCTGCTGAAAAGTGAGTTATCCGATTTTTAGTAGTTTTCAACATAATTTTTAAATGAGAAATAGTCTTGGTTATAATCCAACCATTCAAGGTGTCGAGAGAGGTGTTAAAAAGAATTCTTCTGAGGCGTTTTGTTTTTTCCGGTCATGGCGGATGCAGCAGCTTCCATTGGGATGGCTGAGCTTTTGATTTGTCACCAGTTAGAGAGAGTGCAACATATTTTGAGCAACGTCAACGCTACGCTATTGTTGGTGAAATGTTAGCAATTTTGGTACAAATTTCGAGGCGACTCGCCTCATACCGAAATCATTGCTAAAAATCGAATACTACGAGCCAATCGATATATTTAGTTTCTCAGCTGTTTCTGACGAAAAGTACGTCGTTCACATCTTCTCTATCCTCTGACAACTATTAAAATGCAACCCCGCATCCGTTTTACACAAAAAAAAAAAAAATCGAAGACGAACCAAAAGCGTCGAAGCCAAACAGCTATCAAAAATTAACTAAACATTCAAAATGGCCAGGATGAGTAAGGGATATAAGTAACGCAGCAAAACAATGGAAAGTGGAACACACGTAGCCTTACTTTTTTGTACAGTCCAAACAACTCCTTTCAGCACTATGCCGCTCTTAACAGTCCATAAATAATCTCCATTGTTCAACTTTTTACATTGAGAACCCCACTGTCATTAGAAATATTTGATGTTGTAATTCTACATTCCAAAAACAAAAATCATCAATATGATTTTTAGGTTCTGTCAAATTATTGACATACTAGAGCTTAATTGATTATGTTTACCGATCGACTTCTATCGGGTGATTTTTAAGAGCTTGATAACTTTTTTTAAAAAAAAAACGCATAAAATTTGCAAAATCTCATCGGTTCTTTATTTGAAACGTTAGATTGGTTCATGACATTTACTTTTTGAAGATAATTTCATTTAAATGTTGACCGCGGCTGCGTCTTAGGTGGTCCATTCGGAAAGTCCAATTTTGGGCAACTTTTTCGAGCATTTCGGCCGGAATAGCCCGAATTTCTTCGGAAATGTTGTCTTCCAAAGCTGGAATAGTTGCTGGCTTATTTCTGTAGACTTTAGACTTGACGTAGCCCCACAAAAAATAGTCTAAAGGCGTTAAATCGCATGATCTTGGTGGCCAACTTACGGGTCCATTTCTTGAGATGAATTGTTCTCCGAAGTTTTCCCTCAAAATGGCCATAGAATCGCGAGCTGTGTGGCATGTAGCGCCATCTTGTTGAAACCACATGTAAACCAAGTTCAGTTCTTCCATTTTTGGCAACAAAAAGTTTGTTAGCATCGAACGATAGCGATCGCCATTCACCGTAACGTTGCGTCCAACAGCATCTTTGAAAAAATACGGTCCAATGATTCCACCAGCGTACAAACCACACCAAACAGTGCATTTTTCGGGATGCATGGGCAGTTCTTGAACGGCTTCTGGTTGCTCTTCACCCCAAATGCGGCAATTTTGCTTATTTACGTAGCCATTCAACCAGAAATGAGCCTCATCGCTGAACAAAATTTGTCGATAAAAAAGCGGATTTTCTGCCAACTTTTCTAGGGCCCATTCACTGAAAATTCGACGTTGTGGCAGATCGTTCGGCTTCAGTTCTTGCACGAGCTGTATTTTATACGGTTTTACACCAAGATCTTTGCGTAAAATCTTCCATGTGGTCGAATAACACAAACCCAATTGCTGCGAACGGCGACGAATCGACATTTCACGGTCTTCAGCCACACTCTCAGAAACAGACGCAATATTCTCTTCTGTACGCACTGTACGCATTCGTGTGGTTGGTTTAATGTCCAATAAAGTAAACTGAGTGCGAAACTTGGTCACAATCGCATTAATTGTTTGCTCACTTGGTCGATTATGTAGACCATAAATCGGACGTAAAGCGCGAAACACATTTCGAACCGAACACTGATTTTGGTAATAAAATTCAATGATTTGCAAGCGTTGCTCGTTAGTAAGTCTATTCATGATGAAATGTCAAAGCATACTGAGCATCTTTCTCTTTGACACCATGTCTGAAATCCCACGTGATCTGTCAAATACTAATGCATGAAAATCCTAACCTCAAAAAAATCACCCGATAGAAAGCATCTTTGCGCTCCTTCATATGGCCACTGTAGTAAATGTCACAAGGACCTAATCGTCCTTACGTGGCGGGTTCCAAACCCAGCGCTCAACCCTATGTAGGGGATGTTTAGCCTTCTCACTTTAGCTCGAATTCGAACGGATGATCTTAGGCTACCCAGAGGATACTTAGTCAAAGACCGGAAGTAGTGAGCTGCCTGACCCATGTGTAAAAGAATCGTTTCTGGCCACTCCCAAGTGAATGGCGATCAGAGAACTTTCCTCACTTGCGTGAACTTCTACGCATGACTCCATCCATAGAACAAGTGCCACCAAAAAAAAAAATAATAAATTATAGACCTGCATAAGTACTATGCTCACATTCTTTGCTCTTCTTGATATTGATGGGTCAGTCGCTAACATCACGAGAACTGTCGATACCAATTTAATGACACCTACTATTGCCTTCCCACTGATCCTAAACTTGTAAGCGTAAGTTTTAATCCTTTCTAGATGAACTCATGGTATTAAAAGAAGTGCTAGCTTTCAGCTATGAATTTACGCATAACAACTCCATACCTTTCAACATTTTATTTGCCCTGTTAGACTTCCTATGAGATTGCCCCTCTCTCGGTAAAGTTCTAAGTATGTACTGCTCAATTAAAGCATCTGAATTTACCATTTCCCTAAACACCAAATTCCCGATTCAATAAAAGTTAAATATTTCCAAACACAATTTACTGTGAAAATTATAAACAGCCATTATCTATATAGCTGGCGGCATTAAAGTTTCGCTTGTTCCATGTCAAAATGTAAGTTTTGCTGCTTAAAATTATTTAATGAAATTTTCTTTAGCTTTTGGCTATCAGCTAAAATTGTTGTCAAATAGGTGTTTGTATTAGATGAACGCTGACTTCATTATCTGCACAGAATTTAATAATATGCAATTTTGAATAAATTTCATCAAACTGCTACAAGTAAGTATATTGTTGGCAGTGCTTTGGTTAGCAGTGGGGGAAGTGAGTATAAAAGGTAATTTGACCATGCAAAGGAAGAGATGTTGAGTGTAAGATTACTTAGTATCAACAATGTGCTATTTTACTATGCAAAAAGGGATAGTAAGAAACTACTTCTTCTGAGTAAAACTTAATACTTAGTGGGTAGATATTGAAGCCACAAAAAGACGTTAAAAATTTTATCTCAAACTTGTTTTTCAAAGTATGACTTAAAAACAATTTTAAACGTGTCAGTCGTAGAAAATTGCTTTTTCTGATGAAATAAAGATATTAAATAATATAATTTGAAAATAAAATTTAAAATTTTAAAATCTATTGTAAAAAAACCATATTTTTTATATCGATAGCCACTATCGTCAAGATTAAAAAAAAAACAAACTTCGCTTACAATTCATGTTTTGTTCTTACCACTTTATTATTAACAATTGGGCTTTTCGAAGTACAGCGTCGTAAGAACAATTCGATCTGTTCGATTCAGACAATGAAACTTAGGCTATACTGCCGTATTGATCATCATCAGATTTCTGTAGCTTATTCTACATATCTTAAGTTAAATTTATTTATTATTTATTTTTATTATTATGATATATTTATTAACCCGCGATCCTGATATTTTGTTACCTAAAAACATTAACTTCGGCTGCACCGAAGCAAATATGCCCTTAACAGGTGCATTTCTTTTAGTAACTATGTGTTCGGGTTATATGGAAGCTAAATGCTATAGTTATCCGATCTGAACAGTTTTTTCGGAGATTACATTGTTGCCTTAGAAAATAATCTGTATCAAATTTTGTGAATATATCTTGTCAAGTGCAAAAGTTTTCCATACAAGAACTTTTTTCCGATCGTTCAGTTTGTATGGCAGCTATATGCTATAGTTAACCGATCTAAACAATTTCTTCGGAGATTACATTGCTGCCTTAGAAAATAACCTGTGCCAACTTTTGTGAAGATACATTTTCAAATGTGAAAGTTTTCCATTCAAGAACTTGATTCCGATCGTTCAGTTTGTATGGCTGCTATATGTTATAGTGGTCCGCTATCGGCAGTTCCGATAAATGAGCAGCTTCTTGAAGAGGAAATAACGTTCGCAAAGTTTCAAAACGATATCTTAAAAGCTGAGGGACTATTACGTATATATACAACGTCCGGTGTGTTTTACGTGGGCACCTGCTGACGACAGCCTTACTCCACGGCGCTCAAAAGCACGGCGGATCAAATCAATGCGTTGATCAGCGCCCTGAGAATGTTAAGCATTTTCAGTACCAATTGGCAGTGTGGAATGGACACACTAACCACCTTGGTAGGGTTCGAGGCCCATCTAAAACCTCTGCCGTACTTTGGGTCCGGCACCCGGTTGCAATGCAACTCCACATTCAACTGACAAAGTCAGTTTTTCCCGCGATTTGGGTTTCAACCACAACCACCACGACACTCCCCGAGGGGCCAGTCCGCACGAGCAGGTTGGAGCGAACTCCAAGGGCTCCTGCTCCCCGTGGTACCAGAATTAAGTCTCCGGTCAGACCTCGTAGCCGAAACTACTACCAGTTGAGCTTCCATACGGCTCTGGACTGGTGGCCAGGGGTTGGACCCCACACACCTATTACTTACACACCCCAATCATACAGAAACTAACCCTAACTTCCAGCTAACCGCCTTCGCCGCTTAAATAATTCACGCGCAAACGACCCTAACTGTTCGGTATTCCGACTAGTGGAGATCACACCACTAACATCTAATCGTCCATCAGTCCAGCTAATCCCCATACCACCCAGATCCCTAATGTCCGAGTACATCGGGCAATCCGCAATTAAATGCGACCAGTTTTCTAAAACTGCCCCACAAAAACACCCCGACGTATCGGATAGGTGCCTCTGATGCAAAAATGCATTCAGAGGCCCATGCCCCGTAAGCAGGAAACCCAGACTCAGACAAAATCTGAAGTCTGAGTCTATCCTCAACGATCCCCACGTCCCGAATGTACTCGTACGTCACTCGGCCGTTAGGACTATTGTCCCAACGTTCTTGCCACCTACACCTAACCCTATCATCTAGGAGCCTCTTGCTCCCTAGATATCCCTCCCCTCTCCACACATCATCGTCAGAAATCCAATCATTCCGCAGCAATGACACACTCAAGCCCCTTCTTAACCTGAATGCAACAGCACGCTGTATGACAATCAGGTCAAGAGGGGGTGCACCTAACAAGACCTGCATCGCATCCGTTGAGACAGTGCGACATACAGGCAAACAAGCAAGCATCATGCAACGCTGGATTGAGAGGAGTTTTTGAGACCCCCAGACAGTCGTGGCTGTCTCCCACCATACAGGGGCTCCATAAGTGGCACAGGCCACAAACAAGCCACGATATATGGTGCGGACAACACGACGTCCGAGACCCCAATCGCTCCTCAAAATCCGTCGTATTTTGCCTACAGTTGCCTGCAGTCGCTCCTTTACATTCGCCAAGTGTGTAGTAAAACACATCCTTTCACTCATGGTCAGTCCCAGATATTTGACTTGCGTCACATATCTGATGCTGACCCCGTTCACACGGACAATCGGTGGACGACCCGATGACAATCTACCTTTCAGCAGCATTGCCATCGTTTTGTCCATCGATATGTCGACCCCCACACCTAAACCCCAAGAATTTACGATCTCTAGGAGATCTCCTCCCGCCCGTTCTAGCTCAGACCTCGAGCGACCTTCGACCATAAGAAGAAGGTCGTCCGCATACGCACAACATTTACAGAGTGGCTCGAGCTGCCCAAGCAGAGTGTCCATCATAAGGTTCCAAATATATGGACCACAGATGGAACCCTGCGGGCAGCCTCGAACAACTCCGATCTCCACACACTCCCATTCATGCCGACAAGAGAGGCCTTTCTGTCCGAAAAATAACTCCGCCAAAGAGAAATTTCCGGACAGCCAAGCTCCTCCAGCCGTTGCACCACTCGACCCCAGCTTAGGTAATCAAACGCCCCCTTGAAGTCAACAAATATGCCGAGGACACTTACGCCCCCAGGCCCATCAAACGTGTACCATTCACTTGGCTCATTCAAAATGTGGAGGCCTTTAGCCACCACCCATTCGCTTAATGCCTCGCCTCGACTGTGGCTTTGGTATCCAGACGAATGCCGGGATACCTTAATAAACCACATCGAGGACGGCGTTCGCATCCAGCCCTAGGATAAATGGACTGCTACTCGCAAATAGTAGCAGCTTATCCATGTAGCCCAGGTAGGGCTCTAGGGGCTCGCTATATTTACAATATAAACTAGCGACGATCATCCTACCGAACTCCCCTTCTATCGCTACATATATACCCAGTTGTGAAGAATCCACAACTACGCAATCGTAGTGTGGATTATTCACAACTATTGCAGCGTAAGCTCTAAGGTCAGTGAAGACCTTAAAACCCCCAGGAAGACCCCGAACCACACCATTGGTGGCATAGGGCTCCTGGAGTAGAGCAATACTGCACCCACCCTCAACCATGCTATCCCCCAACTCACACATTACGGCATAAGAGCCCTGACAGTTGAGCTGGATAATCCCTCCCATCAGTGTCTGGCGAGGGCGCGCTCAACAAGGCCACAATATATGGGGCAGAAAGCTGACATCATCAGATGCCCAGCTAGTCTACCCTTAAACTCACAGTTGCGACAATGGGGTGCATTGACGCAACTGGCAGCTTTGTGGCCTTCTTGACCGCACCTCCGACAGACATCTGCTTTGGCCCTACACTCAGCCACCCGATGAACGTATATATACAGACAGACGGACAGACAGACGGACATGGCTAAATCGACTCAGCTCAACATACTGATCATATATATTTACTCTGTAGGGTCTCCGACGCTTCCTTCGCTTACAGACTTCGTGACAAACTTAATATACCCTGTTCAGGGTATACAAATATTTGGTATTCATAAAAGATAACATTGGAAATATTGCCGTGTTACAACAATACAACTGGACTTAAGTTTAATTCATTCATAGTTTTGAAGCAACGAAAATCCATTGTGATCCGTAAGGCAGTAGTTCCTTTCGATTTCTTGAACGATGGTCTTTCATATAATTATAGTACAGAAATGCCAATGTCTAGTTGGAGTAGAAGGTTTATTTAAATGAACTTCTTTAAAAATTTTGAGTATGTACGCTCTAGAAGAGTTGCAGAAGTATAGAGTTTCAAAAACTTGAGTATAAACTAAAAATATTGAGTAATTTTATTTATAAATAATATTTCCATTCCTTAGGCTCAAAATTTGACGGTTGCGAGGTTTAGTCATCAAAGAATGGTGGTAGATTTATATATCTATATAAAATATGTTACTCGCCACATATTCGTTTTTCAGCACTCCTTTTTTCAAATTTTAGTCGAACATATGTAGTTCATTTAAGTAATTATAGGCTTTACTACTTTCCGTCATGTGTGTTAATTCGTTTTTTATTCAAAGTTCTAGTTCGTTACTTGATTCAGTCGATCTCCGAATATTTTCCTTTTATTTCATCTTATTTGTGGTCAAGACCACATTCGTAGGTTCGACTTTTATTTGCAAATACATACAGTAGTACAAGTATCTAAGTAACGAACCAACTTCCAAATTTGATTTTGATACATATTTTCGTGGGCAGAACATACATATATGACTTCTAACATAGTTCATGGCTCTGCTAACTATTATATTTTATGTAAGTACTTAAAATCTATGGGAGATATCTTAACCACACTTGGTAGAAATATTACACATATCCGTATCTTAGAATATGCAAATTTATAACTTATAGTTTAACCATCTCACATAAGGCTCATAGTTTCATAAATTCAACGCATAAAGTAAAATTAAAAATTATAAAACTGTTATATAGTATGTCGTCGATGCATATTAATGTTATGGCGCAAACATTTACGGTGCAAATATCGGTTCGTATGTACATGATCTTAACTAAATTATGTTGGAATAAGTGGTTTTCCTTAACCTCTACATATCGAATAAAACGATTTTATTACAGTTTGTCCTAAAGCACAATCCTTACTTCCTCATTTTTATGGATCTTAATCTGTGAAACAGTTCCTTAATTATAAATATGTATATACACATATATATCAAATATATAGCATCAAAAATGCTGATTAAATACAAAATTAAAAGTAAAGATTTCAAATAATTTGCAATTACCGTGGCGTTTAAAGAAATACCATTCCCAGTTATTACAATTTAATAAAAAAAAAGCATATGCTTAAAAATTTAAATAAAATAATTGCAACGCTATTACCCACAATAAACTTTAAATTCGCTAAATTTTACGAATTCTCAGATTGTTAAAACTGTGCTTCGTAATCTTGCCTTTCTCACCAAATTTCTTTAACTCGTTGCACGTTGTATTTCCAAGATGAGCGGAAATTAGCATTAATCATTCGCCAACGCCTGATTAACCAAAATTTATAAAATGAAGCAAATTTGCTACTACCATCAGCGCAACATTCATTTCTGGTCTACATGACGTATACGTGATACTAATCTCTACACGTTTAAAGCGGACGAGCTTTGTACCAGCTGTTAAATGATTTGGGCGCAGGTGGAGTGGTGTGAATATTCATGTAGATAAGAGAGTTATTTGGAGTAAAACTTGTGTGCCATTTTGGTTGTTGTTGTGGAAATAGTAGTCCCTAAATAACTTTCACGAATGTTGACAGTCCTCCGTGTCTGTTCTGGCCATGTAGACCAGAAAGTTGTGCGTACGGAATTATTCTTAATTCTTGGTTGGGTGGTGATCGGTGAGATGATAATTTAATAAAATGATCTGAATCTGAATGTTAAAATTTAGGCCTATAAACAATTGAATAATTTATAATAGCATAAATCAAACATATCAACAATATTTTTTAATTCACCGCCTTTACCATATCCAAGATAATATGAACCATTTATAAAACCAGTGAGACTTCATTCTGAACGCTGGCAGATTTAAAACATAGGCCAAACGAATAAATTGTAAGAAAATCGCTTTTTGGGTAATATACTTGTATGTCTTACATTTTTCTAAGCATATAGGTGCTCTACTGCATAGTTGTTTTAACCAACTCAACCTTATACAAGTTTTTGTTGCTGATTATTAAATACTGAAAGCATTTAAGAGTTTATCGTTATGTTTATGGCAGTAGATAACGCGTTCAGATTTTATGGATCTAATGTTATAATATGAATATTTAAATTAAGCAAAAGTTCAGCAATATCGAGATCATAACATGTATAAATTCCTTGACGGTTATCGAGTTATTTGTGCTTCTTATTTAAACGTATGACCTATTATCCAATAAAAAAAACTTGATAGTACAAGCTTTAATATAAATGAGAAAAACGAATAAATAGCAAAAAGCAGTACTCACTATATTGCAACTAAAATTCAGTATATTTATTTCTGTCTATGTGGGGATCACATACATAGTGTTTTATTCGACCACGACCTGCTTTTTCTGCAATTTTTACATTACAGCAATAACTTTCCATATTGTAACCTGGTTTCTATTCAATTTCCCAGCAATATAAGTATATCGCTGCTTGTGATCATCACTTTGTAAATTGATTATGTTGCTTAAACTTTACTATTTTCAGAATTTTTTTTTATTTACTTACCAATTCAATCACAAAATTTAGGAAATAAAGAATTCTTGCGACATTAATGAATTTTTTTATTTATTTATTTTCAAGTTTTAATTCAAAACCACTAAGAATTTTTATAAAATGCAATTCAAATTTCTTACTAGACAATGCATTGTCAATAAAATCATCAATTACGGTACTTTCATAACGAAACTTTGCAAAAATATTCAAAACATTTGTTATTCGATAAAGCGAAAAAGTTTAGAGCATTGAAAAAGCGCTGGCCGCGTTGATAACTCTCTTTTTCTACCTGCTGTATATTAGCAAGTAGATCTAAGTTAAGGTGTTTGATAAATAAGTACATAACTTAAACAGAAATTACTTCGGCGGCTTTTATTTGTGGTTCTGCAATACCTCTGAGGTAGTTTTTATAGCTGCGGTGCCTGTTATTGTTTTCTGACATTGACTACTGCGACGATTGCAATGTACTACGAAATATTATGTAATTGTCTTCTGTCTCTATTTCATCAAAATTTACACAGCAGAATAATGGAGAATTATTATTGTCGCAATTGTACTAGATGTTCTTAACAGTTAAATTTTCTTATTATTCTGAAACTGTTTTCATATCTGCTATCATAAAAATACTTTAAAGAAGGCTTCACGTCTCTCCACTTAACATTTAATAATAAATATCTCATTTAAGGTCCTCCCTACAAAATAATAATGTATATCATATCTATCAACTTACTGTTATCGACAAAATCCAATTCCGAAAACTTATCAATTGCTGGCTAATTATGCATAAACCTATCAACTAAAAGCTCTCCTCTTTGCTTTTTTTCTCTAGCTCAATTTGTTATTCATTACTTTCAATGTAGTCTGGTGGGACAACTTCAGCTATACCATATGCAAAACATAGAATATCTACACAAAGTAGTAAATATAACTATATTTATTACTGTAAATTTGTAATTTGCAACATGTTGCATCGTTGGGTTATAAAATTTGAAAAAGTGGTCGCGGCCCAGCTCTCTATTCGGTTTGTTCAAAACTACCCCCTCGAAAGAAAAAAAGGGCTTTATGGGAACCATGGTAAAAATTGAACAATGGGCGCGGCACCGCCCAATTTTGGGTGAAATCTCATAACTGTGGCCCGGCCGATATCGATTAAGTTTAGTCCGTGGCATTTTTCTTGCATTCCTATATCACAATGCTACAATACTACTGTAACGAATGAAAAATTATGCGATTTTCGTGAATTTTTTAAAAGAAAGTACAAAATTGAATGTTTTGAGCTTCTTTGGTCATAATGGCGTAATTTTGAGAAAAAAAAATCGTATTGGGAATATACTTGTAAACTATCGAAAAAGCAAAAATATTTTTTTTTTTGCAAATTTCACACCGGTGTAGCCCCTTAAGTGCAATATATTATTAGTATTCTGTGTTCATACTATATATATATATATATATATATTAACTGGCCAAAAAATTAGTTAATTATTTTTCCTAATATAGAATGAATTCACGTGCCACATATTTATATACATACATGCTGTTGTATCTATTATAATAATGCACTGTCGTAGTTTTGAGAAAAATAGTTACATACGTATTTATAAGAACGAGAAAGTAGTAATTATCTCGTTTTGCCACTTTCCGCACTATAGTTTTGACCTAGCTTTAGTAGTCTATAGTTGAGGTACGTCTTTAATTGTCAGGACCATAAAACATATTTGAAAATTAAATTGTCTGAGATACAAAATTTCATACTTTATCACAGAGGGGTTAAAAATATCCATCCATTTTCATTGTGGCTTCAAATGTTGCTCATCAAATAATTATTCCTAATTAAACACTTGGGATTCAGTACGTGTTTGCTGTTTGAAATTAGCGGAGAAATTCAGAAAAGGAAACAAATTAATGAATTTTTTACAGTTGTCGTCTTAGCTTTTCAAAGGAAATGACAACTTAAGTGACATGGCGAAAAATAAAAGTAAAATAGAATGACAACAATTCACGCTCATTTGCATAGATATTAAAAATTACTGTGGATGTCATTAGTACTCATCAATCAAATTATACCATCACGGAAAAATAAAATTTCTTTGCATCTTTACATACATATATCTGCACAATAGCAAGAGTTTCCGCTGAGGTGGTTACTGCGTAACGACTGTTAAATTATAAATGGAAGGTATGTTTTGGCTTTTAGTAAGATGGATAGGAAATTGGTCTTTACATCGAACATACATTCCTCTTGATACGAAATATTTTTTATAAATAAAAAATATATTATAAATAAAGTTAACGAACAATTGATCTTATAAATTTCCACAGACTTTAAGAGCTACAAAGAGAAGTCGTAATACCTTTTTTTAAAACAATGTATTACATTTATTTGTTTTTTATTATATAGCAAATTTTATTTTATTCTTTATAATTAATTAGTATTAAAAATTATGTACCGTAAATGACCTCTACGCTCAGCCATGCATATGCGATATCTAATTAGAAAATTATTCATTGCGGTCTGAAGGGTGGAAGTCAGAATTGCCCCAATTATCGATTTAATAAAAAAGGTCTATTGCACTCAGATAAGATAACCTTAAGGTCTAGCGGAAAATGGGAATTTGTTTTAAAATTTTCATTGGAACTCCGCAATATCCGGTTTGGCTATGTATGCAGTAGCTCCATTTTGCTGGAACCAAACGCTATTGAAATGGACACGTCTTCGGCGCAGTTCTAAGTAGTATCCCGGTGGGCACTAATAACATAAATAGTACAACAGCTAATCTGGGGGGTGAGAAATTCCAAGTCAGGGTGATGGTACAAGGTCAGTATAGTAAAACCCTCAAAGGGCTTGGCGTTCGTATGTGTCAGTTTTTTTTATGACCTTTTAAATTTTTTCCTTATCTTGATGTTTTTTCGCTTAGTTGTAACATTTTGGCAAAAACGTAGTTTAACATAACTCGCGAACCACTTGTCCGATTTTGATGAAACAAATTTAGAAAAATTAAGAATTACAATTTCTATTTGTTTTTATTCAAAACAGAGTCATTTATCGCCCTTTTTTAATAAATTTTCCCCAATAACTCCAGACTTCTGGCCATAAACTACTAAAAAAATAAAGTAAACATTTTTATAATTTTTTATTTTTATTTTATTTATTTATTTTGATTTATTTTAATAAATATTGCTTAGATTTTTTTTTTTTTTTTTTTTTTTTTTTTTTTTTTTTTTTTTTTTTTTGTACTAAGCGAAAAAACATCAAGATAAGGAAAAAATTTAAAAGGTCATAAAAAAACCGACACATACGAACGCACTATACTGACCTAGTACCATCACCCTGACTTGGAATTTCTCACCCCCCCTTTAACAGGCAATTTAACAAGTTTTGGTCTTCTTTGGTAATTTAAATAATTTTTTGACAAAATTTCAGGCGAATAGGCAAATCTAGAGAGTTAACCTGCTTATCACTTAAACTTTGTAATGAAACAGGTATTAGTCATCATAACTTATTCGTTGTAATGACCGTATAATAACTTAAAGTTGTGCCGGTAAGTTGCGAGTCACAGTTCTTGGATTTTTTTGAATTCCCTTTGGACGGCAATGACTCACTGCAAAACATGATACCGCTGCACCATCCAAACCCTCTTTTGGGTATCCAAAGCATTCATTCTTAAAAAAAATTACAATATGGCAAATAAAAAAAAGTAAGTCGATTACTCACACAGAAAAAAGTTATTAAGGTTTGTTTTGTAGCACGATTCGTGAGCTACTCTGTACAAATATGTGGTCACGCAATCCCCTAACGTGCTTAGCTTGAGTTTAAAGCAAGTGGATATGTAAATGAAATAATATTTAAATTTAATTGATATGAATTACAAATTTTGAATTAGTGAAATTCACACAAATGTACTAGAGTAATGTATAGTAATCCTCAAATGTTATACCATCACAAGATTTAGAAATGTTTAACTCAAAGATTACCGTATAATGTCCATATTGAATATTGTAAAGCGTAACTATTGCAAACAACTTATTATAAACTCTTTCTACTTTATTTATGATGTGTCTATGTCTATATCTGATAGTTGTACTTCAAAGAAAAAAGTTTCTAACTCTTAATGATATCTGGTGGTATTTTTCCTGACTTTTTGATATTTAGTATGATAGAAGTATGAGAATTATTTTTACTTGAAATCCAAAAGTTTCACTTCTGTATTGCTTTTACCCTTTTTTAATAACTCTTCCCCAAACAAATATTCACAGAATTCTGTTTCATCTACCAACTAGATATGCGCTCACAGAAATGTTTGCCTCAATGCGAGTGCAATAATTTCAAGCACCCACAAAGGAAACATTTCAAATGAAACAAAATATGCAAGAACAAAGTCAAACCCGTAAAAAACTAACAAAAGCAAAAAGGGTGGAGAAACTAAACTTAATTTACGCCCGAAATTGAATTAAAAGTTATTAGCACAACTGAAAATGAATACTGTGACTTTGCGTTAGCCTGCGCTGGTTTGCTTCGGAAATTCATGCTTAATTGGTGTACACCTGGGAATATTTCGAATTTTGAATATATGTACATACGTCTATAGAATGTATAGGTGTGAAAAGGTGTATTTGTTTAAACCCTGTAGGAAATCTGGTTATACATTCAGTAGTCGATTCAGTAATTGGGCCCAAAAAATTTTTAGATCGCAGATACGAAACCGAAAATAGTGTATCTGTGTACAAAGACCGAATTTTTGTATGTTAGGAGATTACAGTGCTGCGGAACTCAATAAATGTGATTGGTTTTCTGTTCAATACAGCCTTTAGCCGATTTCGCCCATAATTTGAATTTGGTTGTTGGCAATTTTCGTACTTTTGTATTTTTTTTAATTTTCAGCGGTATAGACGTTTTTCAAAATTTACTTAATAATCTTCTCTCATGGAAATTTTGCTTTCAGGTTATATGCTCAACTGTGATAGTTGTTAGTTTCACGTGCGGTTTCAATATAAGCAGTACAATGTTTGAATGTTCATACATACGTATGTACGTTTATATTCTTTTTTTGAGTGGCTAAGAGATTTGTTCAATAAGTATAGTGAATTCTGGATTTCTTAAAATTTTTTTTATTTATTCGTGAATATCTATTTAATCCCCTTTAAATTAATCACTACCAGATATAGTATATTGCAGTTCTGCCAGTATTTTTTCTAATCCTCAAAGCACTTAATATTTATGACCTTGTTTAGCTCCCCCTTCGATGCTTTTGTAATCCCTCAATTGTATCAAAGCATCGTCCTTTTATGGGCATCTTCAGCTTTGAGAATAAAAAAGTCACAGGAGCCAAGTCTGTGTAATACTGTGGGTTCTAATAATGTGTTCTTTTCGCCAAATATTCAAGCACAATTAACGATGCGTGAGCAAAAGCAATATCGTGGTGTAAAAGCCAATTTTTGTTCATTCAAAAATCCGGACGATTCTGGGGGATTGCTTCGCCCAAATTGCACCCAACTTTTAGAAAATATACTTTGTTGACGGTACGACTCTTTGGCAAGAACTCATGATGTACGACGCTCCTGCAATCGAATAAAACTGTTAGCAAACCTTCTCATTCGAACTAACTTGGCTTCACTTTTTTTGGTCTTAGCACATGTGACATCTTCCATTGGGATGATTGAGATTTAGTTTCCACGTCTAAACATAAGCCCGTTATTCATCACCAGTTATGATTCCCTGGAGCCGATCAGGGTCGTGGCTGACTGAGTCCAACAACTCCTGTGCAATGTCAAAGCGACGCTTTGATTAAAATCGAATGGCACGAGCCAATATTGGTCAATACTATTTTCTCTTTCATTCTTTTTTTCTTTAGATCCATTTTTTGAAAAACGCAAAAATCGAAAGCGAATGGTCGACCTTGTCAGCATAAATACGCTATACTTTTTGTACAAACCTCGTATATGTAGAAACCAAGTCAATGTACAAATTCCAGCAACGTTGATTAAATATTTTAACAACAACGCAAAAGGCGAGTTGTGCTATGAGTTTGCAATATGAATACATTAGCTAGGTTTCACTGTTTTAAAAATGGAAATGATTTTCATTAACTTCCATTGACTTTGCCCATATACGAAATCGTGAACATTTTTTCAACCAAAATGGAATTTTTAACCTTGTTAAAAAAACTTTCTCTTTCTATTAATAATATTTATGATATTGAATTAAAATACGCTCATTTGTTTTTAATTGTTTAAATAAATTTTGAAAGTTGTTCAGATAAATTTGCTCAAAATTTTTTCCCTTAAGCCAGCATCAATTACAATAATTATAAAAATTAGTCGGATCTTAGTAACACTCCCAGTACATATTGTAAAGTTCTAAAAGCATTTCACATCAAGCAAATAAGGAGGGTCTAAGCTCAGATGTAACCCAACTTTTTATTTTCTCGAAAGGGTAAAAGTCGGGCAAATACTTTCTTGGTATCGGTTTACATAAATATGTGTTTTTAAAAAATTCAACAATTAGAAATTATTATTTTATCTCTGAAATATCTTGGAGCTTGAACAATTATAGTTCTTGTCAAGTAAAAGTCATGAGAATGCAAAGCATATGTATATGTGACCTGGTCTACGGAAAGGGGGCTTAGGTGTCAAAAAAAAGGAGAACAATTAATGAGATAACGAGAAACTGACGATTATTTTTAACAGCTTTTCCCAGAAAACTAGTTTTCGCACGTTATCTCCCTTTTCGTAGACCAGGTCACATATGCAAAGTTTTATCCCGCATTTAGTACATTTTCACTAATTTTAACACTATTAAAAAGGTACCGAAACAATTTGTCCTCTGTTAATGCATATACTAGATTGTCAAATATCTCCGTTCCGCCTTTTTGTCTTTTGAATTTCGCGGCTATGTATAAGGCCTTACAGAGCTCGTATCTGGCAATACTATACATCTTTGAAAGGTCTTGACGTAACTTACAAAACGACGCTATGCATGATTACACTGTGGAACATTTTTGGGGGGTGATTCCATCAGGTGTCTGGGGTAAAACCCTCAAAGGGTTTGAAAATTGTCCAAGTCAGGGTGATGGTAAATACTAGGTGCATTTCTGTTAGTAACTATGTGTTCAGTTTGTATGGAACTATAGTTCAAGGTTGCCTTAGAAAATTTGTTAATATATATTGTCAAATGTGTTCCGATCGTTCAGTTTGTATGGCAGCTGTATCTGAACAATTTCTTCGGAGATTATATTGTTGCCTTAGAAAATAATATATTCCAAATTTCGTGAATATATCTTGTCAAATGTGAAAGTTTTCCATACAAGCATTTGATTCTTTTTGTATGGCAGCTATATGTTATAGTGGTCCGATATCCCGTTCCGACAAATGAGCAGCTTGATGTTTTTCAAAACGATATCTTAAACACTGAGGGACTATTTCGTATATATACATTTTGGCACTCAGCTCAACATACTGTTCATTTATATATATATTTTATGGGGTCTCCGACGATTCCTTCTGGGTGTTACAAACTTCGTGACAAACTTAATATACCCTGTTCAGGGTATAAAAAAAAAAATATATATATTAATAAAAATAAATAAATAAAATAAAAATAAAAAATTATAAAAATGTTTACTTTATTTTTTTAGTAGTTTATGGCCAGAAGTCTTTTTTTTTAGAGAAACTGTAATTCTTAATTTTTCTAAATTTGTTTCATCAAAATCGGAAAAATGGTTCCCGAGAGTTATGTTAAACTACGTTTTTGCCAAAATGTTAGAACTAAGCGAAAAAACATCAGGATAAGGAAAAAATTTAAAAGGTCATAAAAAAAACTGACACATACGAACGCCAAACCCTTTGAGGGTTTTACTATACTGACCTGGTACCATCACCCTGACTTGGAATTTCTCACCCCCCAGATTAGCTGTTGTACTGTGTTATTTTGGCTATTGCGTTATACAGTTATAGACGTGTATGTAGACATGGAGTTCACTAACGCCGATATTCGCGCTATTTTAAAGTTTAACTTCACTAAAGGCAAATCCGCTAGAGAAACGTTCCTTGAGATTAATGGTGTTTTGGGGGATGGTACTCTATCATTTCGAACTGCTGAGGAACGGTTTAGACGATTCAGAGCGGGTGGAAACGACATCATGGATAATCCAGCTGGCGGAAAACCTGTGAAGACGAATACCGATCAAATCATGGAAAACATCGAGTTAGACCGGCATGTGGCATCTTGTAACTACGTCCAGAAGATGGGAGTTAGTCTCCAAACCAATTTAAGCCATCTACAGAAGGCTGGATACACAAAATAGCTTAGTGTTTGGGTGCTGAAACGTAACGAACTCGACCCATTTTTGAAGCGGATAGTGACTGGCGATTAAAAATGGATCACATACGACAATATCAAGAGAACCCGGTCGCGGTCGAAGGCCGGTGAATCGTCCCAAACAGTCTCGGATGGGAGGTATTATCGTATTCACCTTATAGCCCGGACATAGCGATAAGTGGTTACTACCTTTTCCTGTCCAAGGCGAACGCCCTTGTTGCTGTAAAGTTGAACTCAAAAGAGGCTTGTGAAAACTGGCTGTCCGAGTTCTTCGCAAAAAAGGAGGTTGGTTTCTAGTATTATGAAGTTGCCGTCTAGATGGGAACAGATAATACATTAACCTATTAGGAACGGAACATGCCCATTTTTTTAAAATTTCATTCCCACCGGTGCTTATTACATTTAAGGCATCTGTTACATCCAAAGCATAATCAACCATACAAATACCGCCTTTGATGACTTGAGGTAGTTTTTTTATTCAACATATGTAGTTCTCTAGAAGGATGCTATTCTGGTTATAGCAAGCCCCTAACTTTTCGATACCATTTTTGCGAAGTCCAATTTATGAATTTTTGCACTCGTTTTCACTAACTTGCGACACGGTGCATTTGATGGTGAAACATCACTTACTTTTTCTTCAAATGCGGCCATTTTTCAGTAATTTCGTCCTTCAAACGGTCCGGTATTGCTATGTAATAGTCACTGTTAATTGATAGTCCTTTCTTTTTAAATGTATAAATAAAAATTATTCTATGCGCATCCCAAAATACAAACGCTATAACCTTAACAGCCGACTGCTGCGTTTTTCCACGCTTTGGAGCAGGTGCATCGTACTTGTAGTCGATTGACGATTTGTTTTCGCAGTATTTCATCCATTATCAAATACTGATTATCCAGACGCTGCTTCGAATCATCAAATAGTCGTTGTTTTTGGTCAAAAGTGAATCCGCGGCACCCACTTTGCACAGAGCTTTCTCGTACCCAATTATTCGAGAATATGATTTGCACATTTCTGCTACTTCGACCAACTTCACTTTACGTTCATCCAAAATTATTTTGTGTACTCTTTTAATGTTTTGTTTTGTCGATAACAAGCTATTTTGGACGCCCGCTGCGTTCACCGTCTTCGATGCTAATTTCACCACGTGAAGCTTACCAATATATGACGGTTGCTTTTACTGGAACAGTGTCTTGAAACTCATCATCAAGCCACGTTCTTGCTTCAATTGTATTTTTCCCTTCAAAAATCAATATTTTATCAACACGCAAAATTCTTTTTTATCCATTTTTTCACAATAACGATAGTTATTTCACTCAAAATATTATAATTCACAAACTAATGATCCGGCAGATCCCAAATTTATACACGCACATTTCGAAGGTTAGGGCTAACGAAAAATCATGTGGATTAAATTCTAGTAACGTCATCTAGTACTTGTATATGTCAGTCTGGGGACTTTTCAATTGAGTTGTTAAAGGCTAAAGGAACTGTGGAGACACATAAATTCATTAATACGCCTAACATATGGACAAATAGATATGATATGAAATCAACAGAAGTCAAGACGAATATTTTTATTTTCAGCACATTTATGTTTTTGAAGGTTTAAGAACATAGCTTTTACGTATGAAAGGTACAAGATCTATAAAGATAACTTAATTTCGTATATGTACAATCGTCGAACAAACAGACAAGGATGAACCATAATCAAATCCGTGCCACCTTCCTGATCGTTTTAATATAAATAACCCTACATCTATTTCGATTGGTTTAGAGTGTTACCATGAAGATAATCGATAGAGCATAATAACTATTATGTCACATCCAGCAGTATAACACTTCGTATCGTTTTGCATTGCTTTGATCTTAGGAATTAAATAAAATATTTTTTATCTCTTAACCTTTTAGTGAGAAAGTTGCACATTGACTTTTATATAATTTCCAGATTTCCGTAAATATTATCTTTTCAGTTATCGGTATACTAGCGGTAAGCGCTTTCTCATGTTCATAACAGGTCTATTGCGTGAAAGTTAGTTTACATGTAAATATGATAAATTGCCTTTATCAGTAGCACAAGCAGAAAACTTTACAAGATAGTACGACTAAATACGAATAACTACAATAACAAAAACATTTGGTTAAATGATGTTAAATTTGGCGCTATTTGACCGCAGCCAACATAAATTTGGCTCAATCTGGCTTCGAGACTTACATCGCTTGCAAAAACGAAGCGGTGCAGCTTATATTGGCTATTCGGAAAACTGTTTGTCTGCGGGTAGGGCCACGAACATACTAGTATGTATATGTACATTTATTCAAAATTGCTATAAATCATGCCTTTGATATATTGCATTTTTGTGTTCCTCCGCAACCGTTGGGCAAATTCGCCTACAATTAAGCTGGTGTATAACAAAATATTACGGGAAACACTATTTTGCTTTTAATTGCAAATTGCAATGTTATTGCAATCGTAGTGTATCGAAATATTAAGGTATTTTCTGTAGTTTAAATATGCGTTCAATAGAATAGGTTTTTGTTGTTTAAACTCTTGCAACATGTTGCTACAGAGTATAGTAGTCTGGTTCACCTAACGGTTCTTTGTATCATTACTTTAAATATACGGTTATATAGAATACCGAGGCGAGTAAAAATCCGAGTGACTGTCTGCTTTTTCGTAGGACTGTGCAGGCGATAACATGAGTAAATACTGAGTTATCTTTATAGAACTTTAGAATTAATGATAGGACCACTACCTTCGTGAATAAATACGTCACAAGCATTAAATTGCACAACCAAGATGATACGAAAAGGCTCAATAAGAGCAGGTGTAAAAATTGGACAAGGGGTTAGGCACCACCCATCTTTTGTTAAGATCCTATATCTCAGGAACTACTTGACCAGTTTCGACCAATTTTGGCGTGTAATGTCACCCAAATATTTTTTCATACGCTGTGCAAATGAGCAAAATGGGATGACAACCTCGCCTATTTTCTAATTGACCAACTTTTAGATTCCATCTGATTTTTTCTATTTACAGTATACAAATCAAACATCACTGAAGTCATTAGAATAAAACTTTGCAGGTGTGCCCATAAGTTATTTTTCTTTATGCCCACAAATTGTCGAATTCGGACTATAGCTTTTCAATGGTTTAAACGCTAAATAAGTGGACTAGGTTTGGTATTGGAATTCAGGGATGATATATTTTTGATGATTTTGTGCAAAATATGGGTAAAATCGGGTTAATACTCCTCTATGAGAAATAGATATTTTCGAAATTTCGGTTGACTTTATACCGCAATTATGGGTAATTATTTAAGAAATTGTAATAAGTAAATGTGTACTAAATATAAAAGTGTATCGTCTTACCCAATTTGGAGAACAATAAATCGCCTAGTCCCATATACCTAATATACGGGTTTTCAGATAGCTTGAATTAATTCTTTAAATATCTAAAACTCAGAGAGCCTTTACTTCTGATAGTTATTTGTCGTAATACCAAAACTGTCGAAAATCGGATCAAAATATTCCCTAGCACTTATTTACCTTACATAAGGAAGGAACTATATACGAATTTTAAACTTCTGTTTGGCCTAAAATCAGGTGCCTTCCTTACTTGTCTTTTATGTGCTTTCTCCTTTCGATGCACTTAGTTCTTAAGCTGAGCTTACGTATGGCACGTAACGGGAGAGAAGAACTAAGATCAAAACCAAACCCAATTTTTCAGAGGAAACCATATCAAAGTTTATCTCTTAAACATTTTCCAATTCTTTAGACGTTTTATGTGTCAAAACTATTTGTAAGGTTTCTTCGTTTCTTCTTTTCGCAAGGTGGCGCCAATTAGAGATTCCAAACGAAGCCAGGTCCTTCTCCTCCTGGTCCTTCCAACGGAGTGGAGGTCTTCCTCTTCCTCTGCTTCCCCCAGTGGGTACTGCGTCAAATACTTTCAGAGCTGGAGTGTTTTCGTCCATTCGTAATTTACTGAACTATGTCAATGTCGTCGTAAAGCTCATACAGCTCATCGTTCCATCGAATGCGATATTCGCCGTGGCTAACGCGCAAAGAACCATAAATCTTTCGCAGAACCTTTCTCTCGAAAACTCGCAACGTCAACTCATCAGTTGTTGTCATCGTCCATGCCTCTGCATCATATAGCAGGAAGTGAGTAATGAGTGACTTATAGAGTTTTGTTTTTATTCGTCGAGAGAGGACTTTACTTCTCAATTGTCTACTTAGAAAGAAGTAGCACCTGTTTGTGACTTTTGATCTCGAATAAAAAACAACGCACAAGTGGGATCGATGGGGACTTTTGACATGTCATTTGTAATGACGGATCCAAGGCCTGCACAAAAATCCAGCTTGTTGGGAATTAATGCAAACTGGAACTGTTTTGACTGGACTATGAGTCGCTTAAGCCGTTAGTATCTACCCTACTAACTAGTCTCTCATTTTTATAGATATCGATATATTAAATTTTGCACACGTTTTTTTCCCGAAGGAATTTTTTATTTATCTCAATAGCTGATATCGGACGGCTACAGCTTATAAAAACCATAGAAACTGATCGATCAAGCTCAATACCCTCACAAACTTTAATATATTGTTCAGAGTGTATCACTATAGTATATGCACATGGAGCTGCCATACAAACTGACCGATTAAGATAAAGATCTTGTGGTCGTTTAAACGATAAAACTGTCTTGCTATTCGAAAACAATTGAAGAACACATTTCTTTGTATATGCAAATGTATATAGAGGTACGTAATATGAAATGAAGCAATACAAGGTCTGTCGCAAAAGAAATAGAACTTTTTAAAAATAACTGTTTCTGGTGGCGCCACCTATTGGTGGGTATATGAAATAAAAAGTTTGATCTCTTGTTGACATTTCGTAAAAATTTTAAGACAATTGGATAACTACAATTGATGTTATCGATCAAAAAGTGACAGCAGCTTTTGGTCATCGGTCGTAAAATGCATTTTGAACAAAGAGCAAATATTAAATTTTGTTTTAAACTTGGGAAAACGTTTACTGAAACATTTCAAATGATGAATAAAGTTTATGGTGATCAGTGCCTATCCCGTAGTAATGTGCATGAGTGGTTTAAGCGATTCCAAGAAGGTCGTGAGGACCTCTGTGACGATCAGAAGTCGGTCGTCTTCAGAACTCAAAAATAAAGACAATGCTGATTTGTTTTTACGATTCCAAACGATTAATGCTGTGTTTTACCTTGGTGTTATGAAGCGTCTTTTGTTACGCATTCGTCGTGCTCGACCACAATACCTTGAGGCAGGGTCTTGGCGCCTATTGCACGATAATGCGCCGTGTCGTCGGTCGACGCTTGTCACTGATTTTTTGACAAAAAACTCCATATTAACCATTAATCACTCACCCTACTCACCTGATCTGGCACCCTGTGATTTTTACCTATTTGGAAAACTTCATTTGTCCATGAAAGGACACTGGTTTCAGGACATTTCAGCTATCCAAAGGAGACGACCGATATTCTCAAGAGCATTCCGAAAAATGACCTTAAACACTCATTTGAAATTCTAATTGACCGGGCTAAACGCTGTATCGAAGCACAAGGAAACTACTTTGAATAAAAAAATATAACTTTTTAAAAATATTAATTTTTTGTGTTTGTTTTTTTGTTTTTTTAACAGTCCTGTTTCTTTTGCGACAGACCTTGTATTGTAATTTAGTTACAGTTCAATACATTTTCCGCGATTCTACGCACTTGATAAGAAAGCCTTCATTTCCAATACGCTCACACGCTGATTAACCTGATGCAATGTGGTTTACAACAACTTTCGATGTGTAATTAATTTTGCAATAATGGTTAATTGAAACTGGCAAGGTTAGATGCGTCATCTACAATATGTCTCAATTAAACTTTGCTAAATAGGAGAGCCATGCGTGAAGTGGTATCCCGCAGAGTTGTCAAATGCCACAAGTTATACCAAATTCACATATGCACACACATAAGTGTTTAGGAAGTACATTGCAGTGAAACACTAAAGTAGTAAAGAAAAGTGCAGTTTACGTCTAGAATTGAAAATCAAAAAATAAACTTATATGAAGCAGATATGTATACAATAAAATATATCCCTCATCATTGATTAGTAGTTCATTGTGTAGTTCGAACAGTTTTAAACTTGTTCATAGCTAATTGATAGCTACGATATATCTTTACGATGTTTATATTTTAGCTTGCAAATGTATTAGCAGTTGGGTAACTCGAGAAATGAGTCAACGACTATCGTGGTATATTATCCAAACGAAATTATTTCAAAATAATTGACTGACCATAAAAACGAAGATATTTCTGGTTATATTATGATTAGAACAAAACCACTCGTCTAGTAAAGTAAATCATTAGTAAATCGTTATGTAATTATATATATTAATTTCAGACAAGTTGGATCCATCACTGAAGGGGATATCTAATTTCGGATGTAATATTTTATGGGAGTATGAAGGAATAGCAAACGAAACAACACAATCACTAGTCCATATAAATTTCAGTCAGAAAAACTGTAATGTGTACATCTATGAGTATGTAAGTTCCTTATCCCCCTTTTTCGGTAAATATAAATTTCTGAATGATAGTCTATTTGTTTTCCTATTCTTTGTGAGTGCAATTATATTATTTGTTTATATTATTTTATAATGTGAAAATTTGCAAAATTTATTTTAATCAAAATCCTTTCAGCTCACAGTTACTAGGTATTGAAAGCTATTAAAAATATTACAGCTGCAAATTATATACTTTGGTGAGAATGTGAAAAATGCAATATGGAGTGATAAACGTGTTCTCCAACTTTATGTTGATATCTTTGAAGTCTAATAATAAACTAAAATAACGTGCAGAAAGAGTACCAAAATAGGTGAAATATGTTTGCCATATACAAGTATTTCTCCCGAACTTTGTGTACACTTTATTACCAAAAGCCCAAATGGGTGCTCATTAAAGAGTTTACATACCTATGTATGAATGAAGCACCTGATCTCTGTAAACAACTATGCTGTAATTGCCTCTGATTATCTCTTGACTGTAAATAAACTTTATACACACATACAAATTGTTATTCGACTTTGAAAGCGAAAGTAACATAAGTTTACAACTTTGATTCTCTTTACAGTGTTAAGGCGTGGGATTTGACGAGAAATTACCTTCATTTATGTAACCCCAAAAAGTTACTTTTACTTCCTGACATATAAATACACATACCTACATGCTCTTTTTCACTTCTTATATACTAAAGTTTTTGTTTTCCGCCATACTTGCTCCGTTGATACTGTTTGAAGTGCACAAACGCAACTTCGATCACGTCGTTCTGTTTGTGTTTAAAAATGACTACAAATTACTGTAATAAAACGTGACGGATTTATTGGTATCAACATTTTAACGGTGAGTAAGACGTAAAGAGAGTGGAGAAGTGGTTAAGTATATGGCAATTCAAAGTTCAACATAAGACTTGTAAGAGAGCTAATATTTACACAAGAACATAAAATATGGTCGAAAGAATTATTTTGTACCCTTTCATGATTCTTTATTTTTATTTTTCATGTATATTATTTTTGTTTTATGATTGGCTTGCTGTTCTGCATTTCTAATGAGCGCTCCAAAGTAGCGACATTTTGAGATATGAAATGTATTCCATTTCCTGTTACCTCAATAAATAGACAGGTCACAAAATGCATTCCGGCACAAATCATTTTATTTTTACGTTTCAAGAAGTTCTTATCTCATGCTAATAACAAAGGTGACAGTAAAATTGATGTTGTCATTTGAAGAACGTAATATATTCATGTAAAAGTAATTTTTGCATATGAAAACTTTTTGGACGGTAAAAATCTTCTTCACAATCTGAAATTGAACAGTCGCCTGTTCGTTCAATGTTTTATCGTGATATATTCAGTGCTGTCTGATTTGCATACTTGCAAATGAAATAATCACATGGAATGTTAATTTGTTTCTTATGGGAAGTCGGCGTTGGTTGCACTGTAACATGGGAATGTCACGTATCAAATTTGATGGAAACCAGTCAGGCAAGTCCCGAGATATGTAATTTCACCTAAAAGAGGGCGGTGAGGGGGCTCATTGTACAATAAAACAGCTCCAATAAAACTCTCTCCTACCATTTATAGGTTCAAATTTTGTTTGTCTGTAGTATTTATGGTAGTTTTTGATTTCTCGCACTTTTAGTAGTTCGTAAGAGTGTCGTTATATGGGGAGTGGACGTGGTAATCTTTCGATTTCAGCTTAACTTGTTTAGGAGATATGAACATTAATCCATGAATGGGGCATTTTGTTTAGTTTAGTTCTCTTGATACAGCAATTCTTCGTTTACAATTCCATATATTAATTTAGTGCTTAGTTATGGCACTTTATAGGTTTCCCTCAATAAACTCGTTCTCCGTTTTTTACTAAGTAACCCTTGCACCAAGTTATTTTCATTACGATATCTCAATTTCAACTGAAGTTACAGCTTGACAGACGGACGAACAGAAAGCGATTTTTCCATTCGTGTCGTTGTCATGATCACTTAATATATCGTTTTTTTGAGGAGATATGAACATTAATCCATGAATGGGGCATGCCAATTTGTTTAAATGTTTAGCCCATAGGTATCTCTTGATACTGCAATTCTTCTGTGCCAAATTACAATTCCATATTTTAATTTAGTGCTTAAAGTTAAATCGCATGGCACTTTATATAAAATCGCGAGCTTCCCATCAATAAACTCGTTCTCCGTTTTTAACATCGAACGATAACCCATTCACCGTAACGTTGCGTCCAACAGTTATTTTCATTAAATATCTCAATTTCAACTGAAGTTACAGCTTGCACAGACAGACGGACGGACAGAAAGCCATGCTGATTTCCATTCGTGTCGTTATCATGATCATTTACGTATATATAACTCTATATCTATCTCTATTAGTTTCAGGTGATACAAACAACCGTTAGGTGAACAAAACTGTCCTGCAGCAACATGTTGCAAGAGACCCGCTGCTTTTACTTCAAACTTATAAATAAATTATTGTCTCTTTTTTAAATAAAAATTTCTTTTAGTAATAGAAATATTTTTCAATTTCAATGAAGTCAGAGGTCAAGTAAGTTTGCCACGAAGAACAAAGCGTCCGAGACCCTATAAAGTATAAATATAAACTAGTTAAGCTAGTCGGTTTAGCCACGTCCGTCAATGTGCAAATTTGTCTATAGTATATGCGATCTACTACCTTAGTTTTCGAGGTATCGATCTGAAATTTCGAAGGCATCCTTTTCTCACCAAGAAGGTGCGTATTTGTCGCAATCGCTGATATCGATCAACCCTAAGTCCCAGTAGGAAAAGCTTTTTATCTGATTTATTATACTTTTACGAAATTTGGATCAAAATGTTACAGAATGCAGCGCTGCCATTCAAACTGATCTATAAAACTGAAGTTCTTGTATAGAAAACTTTTTTATTCCAAAATGTATCTTCATGAAATTTTGTTTAGACTATTGTTCAAGGCAGCGGTACAATCTTCAAACAAATTGTTCATATCGAACAATTATTGCATATACATATGTCAAAATTTTGGAAATCTGTTTATACTCTTTGATGATATAAAAAGTGCACCTAAGAGGGGTATTAACTTAGGTAATTTAGAGAACCACACAACCAATACCTTTCCAACTTGAACTTACTAGTTAAGTATAGAAACAGATGCAATTCTAAACATGAATATACAAATTAATTAAACATATGTTAATACATACATATATATTTATAACATAATAAAATTCATGCCATAAAATTCCCAAGTAGCTTATAAATTAATAAAAAAGTTTGCAACGACAAATTTGCTCTTCACAAATTCTCAAACGTGGTGGCCATAAACAGCTTACATTACTCAGGAGCTGACAAGAAAACACAAAGTGGCACTTAAAGGGCAAAGTGTACATACCTACATATATCCAGATGTATGTTTATACTACATATGCATATGTAAAAAGCAAGTTCATTGTATGTCTGTTTAATCCATTATAATTTTGTATATGTTCAAAAGTTTTACACATTAAAATAATTTGTAAGGGTGAAAGTAACAAATTTTAAACTGAGGTTTCATTCATCAGAGGATAAGCCAAAAATTACGAGTTTATAAAGCTTCCAGTCATTGTCTCATAAATACTTAATCGTATATATGTTCTATTATATTACATTAAAGTTGCGGGCTTACATTCTTACTCACTATTTACCATAGTTGTCCAAAATATAAAATTTTCATAGAGAATGAGGTTTTGGGTAAAGCAACTTTAGCAAATGTTATCGTTTTAGTTATATAATATTTATAACCTTAATACTACCATACAGCATTTGCTTGCAATTTTGAGCAAAATTTTTACCTTCTCATATAATAATATTAGTACACATAATGAGAGCATCTAAGGATATGGGAGTCATGATTACAATATACAAATTGCGTTCCAAAGTAAACAGGGCTTTAGAAAAAAAACAATCGCAGAACAAATGGTTTTTTCGGCAAAATCATTTTATTGTATTCAAAATAGTCCCCTTCTGCTTCAATACAGCTTTTTGCACGGTACAAAAGCATGTCGAACGAGTGTTTTAGCTCGTTGGCCGGTATGGCCGCCAGTATTCCAGTGCAAGCCTTTTGAATGACCTCTACGTCTGCGTAACGCTTTCTGTTCATGGGCAAATGCATTTTTCTGAAAAGGAAGAGGTTGTATGGTGCCATATCAGGTGAATACGGGGAGTGGTTAATAGTTAAAATTACGCGAAAGCGGCTTAAAAGGTCAAGGCCGACTCTAAAATTTGGAGACGGTTTGTTGATGCTATGGGTTTGTATGAATTGGAATGGGGCTGGAAAATGTGTCAGGATTCTAGGACGAAGGACCGAATTTGATTATATTCATATTTTGGATCAAAACTTGTCACGAAGATTGAGTCAGTTTCGGTCTCACTGTTGAAAATTCAACTTTTCAACAAAATAAGATCCCAATTGCACCAAAAGAGTTACAAAAAGTTGTTTTCAAGATAAACAAATTCAAGTTCACAATTGTGCCCCGCAGTCAACCAACCTCAATACAAAGAACACCTATGGAGAGAACTCAAAAGGTCATTGGCAAATAGAAGCCTGCCAAAAACTAATAAGCAGCAATGAGTGGCAATATGAATTTGTGTTTAAAATTTAAACTGAGTCTTGAATGAAATACGTTTTGGTTTTTGAAAATGTTGAGAAATGTTTTGGTTTTGTTTTGTCTTTTATCCATATATATACATAGATATATGTATATGTATATGTTTATTGATTATTCTCGTTTGCTGTAATGAAATAGCACTTTACGTGTGATCAAATTCAGTCTATTGGATAAGATACTTTAATTTGTTTGGAAACTTTTCCATACTCCTTCTTATTGAATTACCAAGCGGTTGCTTACGTTTTCAATCACCCATAAATACCTTTGCTCTCACGAATTAATTACGCTTAATTAAACGTTTGGTATTCAGAAAATGGCACGTGCCATTGATACTTTTGCTCAAGTTTTCAATGCTACATAGCGTCCAATTGTGTTTAGGTTTGTATGAAAAATTAAGTTCCTTTAATTGGCGTAGGTGCAGCTCGGAGCACATTATAATACCATTTCTTTGCCATTTGCTGGCCACTGAAAGAAAGTTGTTCTTCTCAAATACAAATGAGTAAAATTTTAAGTTGAAAAGAATGAGCATTATAAATTTTTAGATATAACGACTTGATTTGCAATTAGTTATTACAAGGTCTTTTCAACTACACAATATTGTGGATCCTATATTATCAAGCAGGTTAAGTTGTTAACCTAAAATTGTGTCCCTGTACTTGATTGGATCAGTACAGATATTTTATACTGCCAAATTTTCCTTCAAAGCTAAATTTAAAATCTCGTTCGTATTTCAGTAAAAAACTTTTAAGAGAAACAACAGAAACAGTTACAATTCTCCGAAAGTTTCACTTTATTCAACTTAGATAAATTTTGAGAATTTCAAAAATATGTTTAGTATCTATCATTTTTCAGACAAGTAGGCAATCGCTGAGCAGCTTAGACGCCTGTTTTTTGCCATTAAAAATTTGCATTTACCTATTCATCAGCCTAGCTCATAAGGTATTCGGCGGCATTCTATGCCAGGGACAAGATGATGAGATGTAGTGGGCGTTAGTGGTAACAAATGTGACAGTTCCTTATTGTTCCCTGGATAAGCTTCTCATACCTACCGCAAACGTTGTGATACTTTTGTATATGTCGCTGCTTTAGCATTTAACTTCACCAGGACGTAAATGTAATGAAGGTCTATGCTTAGGTGCCTTTACTTTGAATCAATCATTTTATTTTATTCTTTACTTATTGCCTTCAAACAGACACTAACTAGTGTTCTCACTACTGTTGTTCAAATTCATGCCCTCTTCACAATCTAATCTTACAAAATTTATGATTTATGTTAACATACATTTTAGAGCATGTTTAAGTAATATCCATAAAACTTTAATCAACACGATAAACAGAGGCTTACGATAATATAAATATTGAAAATAAAACATTGTTTGCCTAGCGCTGGGATAACCAGAAATATACGTAATTATAATAAGATAAGAAAAAAATTAACTTCGGCTGCTTCAAAGCCATAACACTTATTTAGATTTTGAAAGCTCAGTTCCTAAATTCCTTATCAAAGAAAAATATTCTTCATCTGAGGAATCCACGTATTCTCTTTTCACTTAAATAATATGTCTTAGAAAAAATTTATGTGTAATATTGGATATTCTTTAATTTCAGTTTAGTCGAAAATGTCAATTTTCATTATTCTAACAATTCTTTGCTATAACGATATGTAATGTGTGAGTTTATATTTACACAATTTCTTCAAAATTTGTTCTCGGGTATACCACAGTAATCTCAAAATTAATTCAATGAATCCATCCATTTCTTTGCCTTTAATATTGCCTAAACAAAAATTTCCTTATTTCCACTTAACAAAATGGGTGATGCTCTAATAAAATAAAAAAATGAACAAGCTTACTTAAAAATTATCTGATTTATTGCTGAATAAAGAAAGAGATAAATATGCGGTGAAGCTAATAAAGGCTTTATAAAAATGGCACTTGGCCGTATGAAAGAAGTAAAATCTTCTGAAATTTAATAAATAAATGCCTTTAAATTTGTCGGACTTACTAAATTCAATACAAATATTACTGTTGGATATTATAAGGACATGAAACGAAATATCTAATAAAATTTGTGTAACGTGTAAAGTCAACGAACGAAAATTATTGCAAGAGATTTCTCAAAGTAATAAAAGTCACCGTCTGTAAGCGGCAATTATTATATATTATATTATTACTTATACATAAAAACTTACATCATAAAAACGTGAAAAAATCACGTTCTGACATACATTTTTGTACGCCTGTGAATATGTGTTTGTCTAGCGGCAATAGAGTTTTTTTTGTTGACGACGTTGCAAGCTTATTGCAAAGACGTTTGTCATTTCCTGAGCAATCAGCTTTGCTAAATTTTCAATTTCATATGCCCCGAAGCTAGCTATTAATTAGCAACGACTTTTTTCTTGTTTATTCTATGCTGAGTTACAGATTTTAATTTAAGTTTAAAATAGCGAGTGTTAGAAAAATAGGCAGTCAAAATTTCTTAAAAAAATTTAATTTTCAAAATGAAAATAATATTGAATAAATAAAAAGATTTTTAAAGTCGCTTTCTGGACTTTGCTGGAAATATTTATGAATTTTGTTGTATATACAATATGAGGGCATCTCAAAATATATGTTTGCTTTCTATCAAAAAATGATAAAAATAGTTCTAAACTCATTGGTAAATATGTGCTTATTGAATATTTACGTAGTACTTAATCAAATTGCTTGCGGTTCTGTAAAATTTACATGTGTGCTGTTCAATTAGATAGGTGTTTGCATTTAATAAACATAATTTTCTATCTATATGGAAAACTGTTAATAACTATACACCTTGCGGCATTAAGGTTTAGCTTATTAAATTGTAAATTTTGTGTCTCAAATAATTTGATAGAATTCCCGCTTGCTCTTAGCTATTAGCTAAAGTTATTGTCTAATGTTTGTACTTACTAAACAATGTGTGATTTCAGAATCTGTGCAGATCACTATAGCATATAGCTTTGATACAAATCGATTGATCCAATTGTATCATTATTTGAATTCTTTTGTATTTGTGAAGGGTATTATAGCTTCGGTGCAATCTTAGTTAGTATTTTTTCTTTTTTTTTATTCCCTCAAATCGTTTTTATAACAGATTTTTTTGCAGAATTTCGCTACAATTTGGCAGGAAGGGAAAATCATCAAATTCAAAAGAGGTACTAATATTTGTGTATCACAATTGCTCATTTCTAAATCGATCCACTCTATCCACCATGACGTATACGTAATACGAACTTTTTATATTTCAATACATCTTGCTGCACGCTGAAACATTGAATTCTTTACATGCATCAATTTCGCAAGTAGAGCTTGGCAAAGATCTATTAATCCGCTTGCATTAATATATTAAGCCTCTTATTCCATTATTAACAAAAATCTATTTCTAAAATCTCTTATAAATTTCTTCAACTGCTCCATTTATTATTTCCACTCTTCTTTATTACAATAACCGTATTGTCATGTAATAGACAGATAAATCGTGGTGTAAATTTATGGTTGGCTTCTGCCATCAAAATTTAATTCGTTACTAAAGTGAAGTAAAACACACACCCTATAACCGCTTTAAAATATTAATACTAGCCGAGTTAAGACACTTTGGCCGTGGGCTGTTTCGAATAAAATAAACCCATAAACCAGTTAATGTATTGCGAAAAGCTGAGAAATTATGTTTTAAAATACTCAGACCAGATTTTCGCTAGTATGTCTGCCGAATATTAACTCGCTTTCATCACTTAATTTCAATTTCATTAAGGACACCCGGAGAGAATGTAATGAATAAGGCGTAAGAAAGATATAAAAATATGTTTGTAAACTTGACTGTTATTTAGATAACTTTTGTTAATAAAGGAACTGATTCATGGGATTAGGTGCGGCAGGTCACTTGTTCGTCGAGAGATGTAAAAGTAATTTCAAATTACAATGAAATAAAAACGAATTTCTATCGGAACCTCAGCTTTTAAATGATCAAACTTTATACTTGTAGCTCAACGGTTACTTTTATTATAGAACCACAAAGTTTTCATCTACTCAATAATTTATTTCATAAAATGTTTGACATTCATTGCTTGAAATATTTTGTTTTTGCTGAATACATGAATTTTATGAATCAATACTTTTTTAATTACCCAGGAAGTCACACCTAACAATACTAAAATCATTAAAAGCAATTGAGTTGTAGTAGATATAATCCTGCATAATTTACTCCTTATAATCATTACTAAGCCAAACGATTTAATGTTTGATATCTTATTAACTTATGTGGTAGTTAGTTAGAGCTATATTAACCAATTTCAAGCTCAGGGAAACCCTTTTCGGCACTTCCTCCTGCAAGCTAAAATGGCTATAATAAGCTGGTAAGCCCCCTCTCCCCTACTAACGGTTCTTTGAAAAGAGCGATAAGTTAGAAATAGCTAAGTCAGAAGTATTCAATTTCTCATCCTATATGATAGGAAGGGTTTCACATGAGCGGGTATCACCACCAATATAATTTAAATTTGATGCACACCATTACTTTTATATTATTCTCTTATACACTACTAAAACCACGCCTATTCTCCATACATAACAATTTTAAATTAAATTAGATTATTTCATTTTATACTCTTACAATATCTTGATACAGAGCATAATAGTATTTTACATCTAAAGGTTATGCGTATTTTCTTCTATATTGGCGTAGACACCGCTTACGCGATTATAACCGAGTTAACAACAGCGCGCCAGTCGTTTCTTCTTTTCGCTACGTGACGCCAATTGGATATTCCAAGAGAAGCCAGGTCCTTCTCCACCTGGTCCTTCCAACGATGTGGAGGTCTTCCTCCTCCTCTGCTTCCCCCGGCGGGTACAGCGTCGAATACTTTCAGAGCTGGAGTGTTTTCATCCATTCGGACAACATGACCTAGCCGCTGTCTTTTAATTCGCTGAACTATACCAATGTCGTCATATATCCCATACAGCTCATCGTTCCATCGAATGCGATATTCTCCGTGGCCAACGCGCAAAGGAACTCTTACGCAGAACTTTTCTCTCGAAAACTCGTAACGTCGACTCATCAGTTGTTGTCATCGTCCAACCCTCTGCACCATATAGCAGAAAAAGAATAATGAGTGACTTATAGAGTTTTGCTTTGGTTCGTCGAGAGAGGACTTTACTTCTCAATTGCCTACTCAGTCCGAAGTAGCACCTGTTGGAAAGAGTTATCCTGCGTTGGATTTCCAGGCTGACATTGTTGGTGGTGTTTAAATTATCTACAACTTCAAAGTTATGACTGTCAACAGTGACGTGAGGATCAAGTCGCATGTGCGACGACTGTTTGTTTGATGACAGGAGATATTTCGTCTTGCCCTCGTTCAGACCCATTTGCTTTGCTTCCTTGTCCAGTCCGGAGAAAGCAGAACTAACGGCGCGGGTGTTGAGGCCGATGATATTGATATCAACGCCAGCAACTCTTATAAAAGATTGTACTTGCTCGATTGAGTTCTGCAGCTCGAACTATTTTCTCCAGCAGCAGATTGAAGAAATCGCACGATAGGGAATAGCCTTGTCTAAATACTCGTTTGGTATCGAACAGCTCGAAGAGGTCCTTCCAAATCCCAACGGAGCTTTTGATGTTGCCCAACGTCAGCTTACACAGCCGTATTAGTTTTGCGGGGATACCAAATTCAGACATCGCGCCATAAAGGCAGCTCCTTTTCATGCTGTCGAAAGCAGCTTTGAAATCGATGAAGAGAGAGGTGTGTGTCGATTCTTCTTTTCACGGGGCTTTTCAAAGATTTGGCGCATGGTAAACATCTGGTCGGTTGTTGATTTGCCAGGTCTAAAGCCAGACTGATAAGGTCCAATTAGTTTGTTGACGGTGGGCTGTAGTCTTTCAAACAATACGCTCGATAGAACTTTATACGCGATGTTGAAAAACATCGATAACATTTTCATAAATTTATCTGTAGCGATTGGCGGTTTTCATTCGAATGACATTTCGAACGAATGGATGCGTTTAAATACTCGTTCACGTATGTCATTACGCCAGACTACGATAGAAGCGTTACGATCACATATGTCATAATTCGAATGATGACATACAATGATGAAAGACAATGATGTAATAAAACTAAGGTAATATGAACTAATTCTGCAATAAAATGTAGATCATTCGCATAATAATGAATACAGTTTCTGCACGTTTTGTAAAAGTAATACCTCCGTCAATGTTTTATTTAATAAAAAGTCACTGTATTGATTTTATTTACTTGTTACCATCCGGAAGTATCAGCGATTGAGCTTTAAACATAACAGGTGTTTTACACTGTTAAACTGTATGAACTACTGAGCAGAAAATTGGCTATAAAAAATATGTAACAAAAAAAATTGTGTGGTTAAAAACAATATGAATGATAACAAAACCGGCAGCCATAAATTTGGATACGATGCCAAGAAAAAACAATTAAATATATATGTACGTGATTGCGCATTTGCCATAACCATGACTATAATGTTGACAAAGTCATCAACAATTTCCGGCAATTCAGTTGCACGCCTTTCAGGTTCGTTATCATCGTCTGATAGTTCGATGGTGGGTGAAACATTTATAATGGCAATATCAGAATACAAAACCGAACATTTACTATGTGCTTTCTGTTGTTTTATTTGAGTGAATTTAACAGCTTTTTTGGAATTTATTTATTACCCACGGAAGTAACGTGGTTTTGTTTTTCGCCAATGTAAACATGAAATCAAAATTTGTTGAAATGTGCAATGGTTAAAACAGAAGCACTCATTCGGTGTTGACTACATCTGGTATTCAAAACAAACGTGAGCACAACTTCCATGAAAACTTTCCGGAGAGCAGGCAAGAAGTGAGTGTTTGCTATATTAAAATAATTCAAACTAATGGAGAATGTATAACCAGAATCTTAAGTTCTAATGCGTCGAAGATTACGTTGTCACAAAAAGCCTATAGTTTTTTTAAATGAGTTTGGTTCCTCTTTAAGTTATGAATTTGGAGAAATCTAACTATCTGCAAGAATTAAAGAGTTCTGAAATTTTTTTAATAAAGTAAACTTTTTCGTTTGCGGTAACTTAATTTGGAGCACTTACCAATAAAAGTTTCTTAAAAGTGGAACAATTAAGATCGCAGTAAGTCCTAATTCAACACTATGGATAACGTGCAGAAATTTTATTTTTATTTTATGGTAAATTCGTTCATCATGAAGATTGAATGAAGAGCCTTAAGCCATACATATTCCGAGAAAAACACCACTTATTTAGATAATACAAATTATTGTTGTTCACGCTTCAATTTTTTGACATATACCCGAAAAAACAACATAAGGCAGCCAACGCATATTCAGAATATTCAACAATGGACTAATAATTAAGTTACGCCATCTCTTTTCAAACCGCGCTTATATAAGATATAAGTACTTAAAGACAAAATACTATATTTATGAGTACAATCACCACCTAAACGTGTCGAAAAATGATAGCAAGCAGTTAGTGTTCTTTCTACTTGTTGTATTAGGGGTCCTGTACTGAGTTGTTGGACTTTTGTTTAAGGAATGGTTAGCATCATATTTCGCTGTGAAGTATTTGCAATTGTCAATTTTAATTTCTGTCTGAAACTTTGACTTTGAGGTGAGCCACATTGTGATGAAAAATTTGGTAAATCGAACAAATATGTAGACCCAGTGTTTAAAGTTGACTTTTATCGAAAATATTGGACGATGTGAAAGTCATGCATGCAAAAAAGTGAAATATATTCGCGAGATTATACACTTATGTTGCGTACATGCGTTATTAATGGAAAATAACTCTAAATGCATTTATGTTAAACAAACTACTTGTTTTTAACTCATAATTTAAATATATGTACCCTCATATACTGCTGTACTGTAACGATGAAAATAGCTAAAATTAAATAAATATTTAATATTTTGGCGAAAAATATTGGCTTGGTATCTAAACGACTTAAAGAAAGCCACGTCTTCAAAACACTTGTTAACCTAAACCTACTATTATTTTACTGAGTATATTATACTATTCTCAAAAAATTTAATCCTAATCACGAAGAGCGAATGGAGTGTATGCATTCTTGCAAGTCATTTATACATCCTATGTTGCTCATACGACATGGCGTACTACTACTACAGTATACATGGTAGATTTGATGCCTTATTTTAACTAAGTATGACTTTTAAAGACGTGTTTTTATGAAATCAGATAGTACTAAATAGTAACAATAAACTGCTTACAGTTAATAAAATTGAATTGAGCTAACGTATGCATTGTTGTCAGGTAATTGGGAAATAAACTGCTATTTTCCACATATTCCAGTAATAAATAATTTAATTATTTTACCTTGACGGCGAGCAAACATGAGAAGGTGCAAAATCATGTCATTCACTCCGGTAGATAAACGTCTACTCACAATCCGCATCAAAGCTAAGTTCGTCAACATATCGCTGATTTGCGCCCACGCTTCGTCGAAAGAGAATGACGATGTGACCAAAGACGCTTTCTATAAGCGTTTGGAGCGCACCTATGAAAACTCCTTCGCCACAATATCAAAGTCGTGATTGGCGACTTTAACGCCAGGGTGGACAAGGAAGGCATCTTTGATACAACAATCCGTAAATTCGGCAAACCACGATGAAACATCAAATGGGTTGAGGCTGAGTCGAACGCCGAGGCCGATGGTTATCTGTAGTACCATTCCAGCACAAGAAAATACATCAAGCTACCTGGCTATCTCCGGATCGAAAAGCCTTAAACCAGATCGTCTCCAGTGTTTTAGACAAGATTCGCACCCGCCTCTGTGCAGCAAAAAAACGCGCGCCACCACACACAAGGAAGGTTCGACGTCGAGAAGCTGCAATCACAACAGACAGCCGAACGATTGGCTACTCAGTTTGCATTACGAACTCTCGAAGAGCACTCATCAACAAACGGAAAGGTTTCTGTGGGACGGCATTTCAAGCATTACGTACAGCTACAAACGAAACCATTGAGGGATAAGTAAAAGAACAGCCGGGACGGTGAGGGATGCTGAGCGGAGAGAAAACAGACGTTACGATCGGACCACAACAAGTTAGTTAGATACCGAGAGTTGAAGAGGGACAGACGCATTTGTAGACAAAAAGCAGAAAATGCGTGAATATGAAGATCTTGCCAAGCTGGCCGACAGTAGTAATGCTCGAATTCTACGAAAAGATGCGGGGACAAACGGAAGGTCAGAAGAACAACAAAGCGACGGGGGATACCAAACGAGGTTTCAGGCAAGGCGACTCCCTATCATGCGAATTCTTCAACCTGATGATATTGATATAATCGGCCTCAACACCCGCGCCGTTAGTTCTGCTTTTTCCAGATTGGACAAGGAAGCACAGAAAATGGGTCTGGCAGTGAGCGAGGGCAAGACGAAATAGGAGATATGATTGCTTGTTTCCCCCAAAAATTATCGAGTTAGAAATAGATTATGTATATATAAATTATTAGAATGAATCCGGGTGAGTGTCCGTCCGTCTGTCCGTGCAAACTTGAGTAAAAATTGTACAACTGTTTCTTAGTACAAACAAGTAAGAACGAGTTCGGAGATTAATAGCAAACCTATAAAATACCATGACTAAGCATTGTATTAGCAAGTGCCACAGGTGTGATCTATAACTTTTGAAGAGATAAGAGTGGCCCTCTAATAAGTTTAGTGAACATATATCCGCCCTCACCCTACACAACGGTTCTGTTAAAAACTAGTAAATGCCCGACAAATCCATAAATAAAGGCATAAGACTGGTAAAAGAGGGTTTTATAGGGTCGGTATAATATTTGAACGATGGGCGTCGCATTGCCAACATTTGGTGAAAATCCATATCTCGGAACCTGATCGACCGATGTTAACCAAACTTGGTACGCCAAATTATTCTGATATTTCTACATTATTGTGTGAATTTTAAATACTATCTTATTCTTTCACTTCTTAGTATGCTAATCCAGTACCCACCAATTTCAATCGATTTTCAATTTTCGAAATCTGATTATAACTTTCCGAGAACACATCGCCAAATATGTGCACCGCAGTGCGATTAGTTGACCTTTTGACGAAAATAACTATTAATCTGTGAGATACATCGTAGTATAGAAAATACTGGAAAAGGTTTCTTTTATAATAATATGCTCTTACTATAAAGATGGGTTGAATCGGACTTTAGCCCTTAACATCCAGTTGACTTAGATCACATATGTCGGCTAGTCTAACATAAAGTCTTGCCTCCTATGTCTGAGTATTTCGCCGGTTTGAACTTTGCAAGTTCCAAGAAATAAATGCTCGGTTACTCCTGCACTTAGCCTTTTATAGTCTTGCAACCTACAGAGTATAGTAGTTTTGTTCACCTAACGGTTGTTCGTATCACATAAACCAAAACGAGATAGAAGTGGGATATATATATACTTAAATGATCAGGGTAACGAGAAATTTTAAATCCGGTTGATTGTGTGTCCGTCCGTCCGGGCAAGCAGAAACTTGAGTAAAAGTTGAGATATCTCTATGAAACTTGGTATTCGGGTTCCTTAGTTCATAGTAATTGAGTGCTGTAACTAAGCACTAAATTAAGATAAAAAATAGTAATTTAGTGCAGCAGATCGGCAATGGCAAGGGGCACCTGTGGACAAGTCTACTGACCGATTTTAATAAATTTAGTTGGGGCATTATATTCATATGCCTATGTCACAGTGACAACGGATTACTACCTCCTATGCAACACAACTTTAAATTCCATTTGATTCTTTCATTTTCCAGTACACAACCGAAGAAGTAATTACTATACCGGAATACAATTTTGCACAAATAGTTATTTTAAAGTATGCCTCCTTATGACCAAAACTTGTTCAAATCCAATAAAAACTATTCAAGCCCCTAGGGAGCATCGTTGCGCAATGCGCTAATGCTTTTCTGCGACACAGATGGCACGAGCTTACGAGCGAACTGCGCAACGATGGTTGTGCCATACGTTTTAAGAGAGGTAGGAAGACAAAAAAACTCAATATCTATGGAATGATATGAATGAACAAAATTTGTTTTTAGATTATTAAAAGTGAATATTTTCCGCGTTGTGTCACATACTTTTTAGTTTTTTTAGCGCGAAGAACACAATTAAAATTTTCAATTGTCTAACAAAAAATTATGGTTAGCACTATTATTTAAACAAATTGACCGTGAAAAGATATTTATAATATAGCACGGACATTGTTTTTTGGGCTTAAAAAATTTCATCGATTTAGCTCCAGTAGTTTATAAGAAAATAATTTTACAATTTTACCAATTTTTTGAATGTCCTTAAGCATATACAGAATTTTAGAACTATTTCCAAAGTTGCACGCAAAGAAAAACCCCGAAAAACTACAACAGAAATAAGCCACAGAATTAGTACTATATCACGAGGAAACCCAAAAAAAGAGTTCCACTCACATTCTACATGAAATTCAAGGCGAATACAATGTCTAAATATCCAAGAGAACAATAGCCCGGCGTTTGGTCAAATCTGGACTTCACGGCAGGGCAGCACGCAGGAACCCACTTCTGACTAAAATTCGTAGAAACGACGGGTAGGCTTTGCCAACTCTTATTGGTGTAAGACAACAAATCAACGGTGGTATGTCGTTTGGAACGATGTAACAAAAATTAATCGCTTAGGTCCTGATGGTCAAAGGTATGTTCGCTATGTTCCACGCGCTGGAGTATGCTGGAAAATCAATCATGGTGTGGGGATGTTTCATGTGGAATGGTGTTGGTCTACTTCAAAAGATTGATGAAATTTTAAAGAAGGAGAAATACGTCGACATCCTAAAAAATAACATGCTGCCATGGGCTGAGGAAAATTTGCATTTCATAAGGAAGATAACAATTCAAAGCATGCGTCTAAGTTGACACAAAAGTTTTTTAATGAAAATTCTATCAATATTTTGGAGTGGGAATCGTCCAGCCCAGACTTAAACATTATAAAACATCGCTGGGTGATGTTAAAAGAGCAGTATGCAACAAAAATATCCCAAATATGGATGTTCTTTGTGATGAAAATACGTAAGGTTTATAACGTAAATTCGATCGATGTGAAGCAATATTAAAGTAAAAAGATAACCAACAAAATACTACCTGAAAGTAAGCAAGTTTTTGTAATATTATTATTTTTTGTTGATAAAATACTTTCGTTACTAATTAGTTGTCGCTCCCAAATCGTTGATACCACATGTGTTTTGTTAAAATCTTCAAAACAAAAACGAATTTTAAACAAAATTTTTACTATAAGAGTTTAAGTTGAACATAGGTTTCAATAAAATAAGTGAAAATACAATAAATATACGTGATTTGTTAGAAAATATCATCATTTACTTCAAAATAGGTTTCGTTTCTAATTAGTTGTTAACAGCTGTATATGTACCATGGCATAATTTATTTAAAATGTACATATATAGCTATATCTTTCTTAAAGGTATTCCTATAGACATGTCTATGTCTGTGCTACATTCAATGTGTATTTATATGAGCATATTGTGAATATGCAATTTCCTCTCTCAAAGTGATGAAAACTTCATAAACGAAAAATCAACGTGACGAATATGACAGGGAATAAATTCATAAGCCTTTTGGATGTGAGCATATGTATTTCCGCTTAGAACTATTCATAAAATCAGTTAAGCTTTAGGATTCAGTTGATATTTCTCCCCATTTACTGAACCATTCCAGACCGTTGACTACACATGTTATGTATAGGAGAAGATCTAATGAAGACATAAGTGCCATTTATACAAATTATCTAGGTATTTACAATGGTGTAAAATTAAAGTGAAAATATAATCCTCATTTAGCGATTTGAAAGCCCAGTTGCATTGCATAATATGTATTTTTAATTAGACAATTTTTAGTTACACATGTATTTGAAATTTATCAATATTTTAGTTGTAGGTTTTCAAAGCTTTGTCACTTTTTAATAAAATATTGCTCTTTATAATAAATAGTTACAGGTAAGTGGCTACATTTTGGCCGAAGTAAATATTCGTTTTCATTAATAAACATATGCTAATGAAAATAATGTAGAACACCTAAAAAGAAATAATTAAATTAGATGGTGTCAAAATTGTCTACCAACTTGCTTTCAATAATAAATGTGAAGGTAAAAATTAAATTAGGCATCCGAATATTTATAAGAATTTATAAAAGGCACTTCAAGGAACACCTAATATATAGTATGTATAGCATCAATTTCCGTTACCCTGTAGTAATGTTATTATAGTATGTATTCCTAAATACTAATTAATATTCATAAAAGTCACTGCAAAATAATTCAATATAGCATACCAAGTTCAGTTAGTTACGTTTTATCTGCTTTTTTCTCATATGTAGCTGGTATCGTTTGTAGTAGCAAGTAAGTATATACATATTTTATGTATATTAGAGCGGGTTGATTTACAGGAAACCAAAAAAACGAAAGAATCGCATATGCGAAGAATATTCGTCGGATAACTACTGAAATTGCATTAGACCACATTCGAAGATCTTACTTTATTTACTTCTAAAAAGATAATGCTAACAAGTAAGGAAGGGCCTAACCGAACATATCAAAGCTGGAGAAATACCTTAAGGTGCGGGCAGAACTTTATTTTACAATTTGTTGCGAAAGAATTCAACATTCATTTTGAAATAGTGAAATTCCTATATGGGAGATAGGGGCAGTACTGTTTCGATTTTATCTATTTTTTGGCAATATAATATATAGCGCCAACAGAAATAGATGCTCTCTAAATTTTATTAAGGTATCTCACCTACGGCAAAAAGTTACTCATACGCACTGGAGTCTATATATTCGATATGTGGGTCTTAAAGAGTTATGACCCGATTTTGACAATTTTATGACGCAAGGGCACATGCGCAAAGTTTTATCGAAAAATATATTTATTGGTGTTTGTATTGTGAAGTAAAAAATGAAAGAATCAACTAGAAGCTATATGGGTAGTGGGCGTGATTAAGGCCAATTACGCCCATTTTCACATTGTGATCGGTAGGATTATGTTTTCGTACCGAATTTGGTAAAAGTTGTTGGAGTACGTCCAGAGATATGTGATTTTACTTAAACATGGGCGGTAATCGGTAACGACATGAATATACATCTACATATACATATGCATAAAAGAAAGTCGTGCTAGTTACACTACCTATAACTCAAGAACGGCTGAACTGATTTGGCTGAGGGCTTGGGGAGATAGCTTAGAACTAGGGCAAGGACATATAATACTTTTATCTATTTATTTTAAAAGTCAATACAATTCATAATTACCAAAATTATATTTCAAATCATAAGCATGTGTTCAAAATTCATGTAAGAATTATTTAAAAATTTTATTACTTCAAAACAAGAAAAAAGAAGTAAAAACAAGTAAGGAAGAACTAAGTTCGTGTGCAACCGAACATTTTATATTGTTGAAACTTACAAGAGTCAAAGCCAGGGGAATACTTTATGACGTAAAACGTCAACCTCAGGATCGAAATCCAAGCAATTTTATATACACATATACCATATATAACTCCTATGCTGTGAGACACATAAGGTTTGTTAGAAAACGAAAAAACCATTATATGTAGTATATGGCAGTTGGGGTAGTATCGACCAGATTTTATCAATGTTTCCCAATACCACATACTATTAACATGTCACATACTAAAAAAATTAATCATATAGATTAAAGTCACCCGGATGTTCGAAAATCCTGGTATGAATTATATGTTTTCGTTCAAAGTTATCTATTTTATACCATGTTCAGACCGACTTCATTGAAATGATTTGAATTTGATCCACGCTAAATCTCTTTTTGTGCGACTCTGATTTTGCGCAATCTACTTGTCAGCACTGGAAATCTGTTACATTATCACAGCTGATTTAGACACTACAAAGGGAAAAATATGTAAACAAACAAATTTTTTTAAAGCAATGAATCTAATTTCAACTGAAAATCGACTTAACAAATGAAAAAATGCATCCATTATTTCTATTATATGGAAAATATTAAAAAAGCCGTCTTTTTATTTCAAAATACTATATGACAATCTTTTCTTTTGATAAATTTTAAGCGATGTGAATTCTTGAATGACAATAACAGCTGTTTTTTGATCTTTCTAACGGCAGTGAGAACACTGTTGGGCTTATGAAATGCTTAAACATAATCTAATCTTTTAAAAGTAAAACACGCTCTGTAATTTTTATTCAGATAACTCAAATATTGACCGATATATCCAGCACAAAGTCACCTGGAAGCACGAAAATCTTTATATAAGCTATAGGATCCAAGCTATTTTTAACACACAGACATACCATTGTCAGGCAAGTACTATCCCTGAATTTCAATTATGTATTTGACACATTGTCAAAAGTCAACTACAGGTACTGGGATCCAAATTTTAATAATTGTTGATCATACACAAAATTCGTGCAAAGTTTAACCCCGTGATATTAATTGATTCTTGGTGTACTGGAAAGTATAGGAATCATGTGGAATTTGATTTGTGCTATATTAAAAATAGGCGTGGTTATTGTCCGATTTTACTCATTTTCACTCTGTGACATAGAAATATAAAAATAATACGACATACCAAATTCTATCGAAATCGGTCAGTCGGCTCTCGAGATAGAGGATTTCAGCAAAAAGTGCGCTGCGCCACGCTCATCGCCCAACTTTTACACCGGTCCCTATAAAGCCTTGCCATTCCATTCCGGCGCCATTTAGTTATTGATTTAGTAGCTTTTAGTAGTTTTGAACAGTACCATTATATGAGGAGTGATCGCGGTGTTCATCCCATTTGGCCATTTTCATTATAGGTAGCAGTTCTCGTACTATTTGTGCTGGGCGAATGTGGTTGTTGTAGCTTTAGTGCTTTAGGAGAAATATACATTAAACGTATTAGAGGGCAGGGCCACGCCTTTTTTTCAAACATTTTTTTCCCTCAGTTGCCCCTAGCTACAGCGATCCCCTGTGCCAAATATGAGTTTTATATCTTAATTTAGTGCTTAGTTATGGTACTTTGTATGTTTTCGGTTAATGGCGATTTATGGACGTGGCAGTGGTCCGATTACGCCCATCTACGAACCCGAACTTTCTTTGCACTAAGAAACCTGCATACCAAGTTTCATTAAGATATCTCAATTTTTACTAAAGTTACAGCTTGCTTAGTATATGGGTTATACCGATTCTTTAAAGATATACCCGTCAGATATTTTTAATATCACAATAAAATGGCATTGACATTTTGGTCTTCAAGGAATTGAAGCTACTTTGCTAGATTATGGCCAAACGACCCAAATGCATAAAAAACCAAATGCAACATCTAAAATACAAAAAAAGAGCGGAATAACTGCAAAGTTGATAAAAAAAAAAATATTATAATCTGAGATATACAGGAGTATTTTCGAAGCATTGCACAGAGCAGTAAAATATTTGCACGGAAATCATGAAATATATGCGTTCAATTTCAAAATGATCCTTCCTCAAAAACAATACAATTGCTAACTATTGAGAATGGTGGAATAGAATTGCAACTGCCTCTGTAATCAGTCGATGAATATTATACCATGTGCATCTGCAACTGATGTCATAACCTTGCCTCCCGGCCGCGCGGCACCCACTTTACACTGAGCTTTCGCCTCTTTACTGCGCCTTTACTTTTTCGCCTCCGTACTGCCTTTTTGTCCTCGGTGCTCATTTCGGCCCTTTCCAACTTAGCAAATCTCTTTTCAACAGTTGATTTCCTTGGTGCAGAGCCCAAATTCAACAGTATTTTTCCCCAAAAAGGCAATGCTTTACCAAAAATGCTATATCTTAACTAATAGTTCCACAGTTGCCAAATATGTATACGTATCTTTTAAAGGTTTGATAATATAGATGGTATTAGTAGTACCATCTATGTATCAGCTGCTGAACATTTATCAGTATTTAACGTTTTTGCTATTTATTATTTTTTAAACCAGAGACGTTGGAATCAAAACACTAAAACCATTCTCAAACTAGAGGTCAATCTAATTGAACAAAACTATTATTTTGCAATATTTTATATTTTTTCTAAGTTTTAATAAGAAAAATAAATGCATGAATCGTCTTACATCTATCCAATATCTGCAATATTTCATTTAAAATTGAGTTAGCACATATGCAGATACCTTAAAAGATTAGATTACCTTAGATTACCAATAACTACTCAAGTTTATACAATGTCTTATTATGCCCGAATACATTTAGCTTTGATTGACGCGTTAAAATCACATATTTGTATATATGTATATACTATATGTGTTGATTTGTTTGAAGTTTCATTTCGCAGATGATTTTTGGTAGCTTCAACGTAACTAAAATTTATAAGCAAATTGCAGGAAATTAAATAATTTCCACAAAAGTCATTTGTACCAAACCACATTCGGGACTTCTTGTAATAAGATTTTCAGTCACTAAGTAGAGAGACAACGTCTGGTGTGTTTAACGTGGGTACCTACTGACGACAGCCTTACTCCACGGCGCACAACGGATAAATACAATGCGTTGGCCAGCGCCCTGAAAATTGGGTAAGCATTTTCAGCACCAATTGGCAGTGTGGCATGGACACACTAACCACCTTGGTAGGGCTCGAGGCCCATCTAAAACCTCTGCCGTACTTTGGGTTCGGCATCCGGTTGCAATGCAACTCCACATTCAACTGACAAGGTCAGTTCTTCCGCGATTTGGGTTTTAACCACAACCACTAGGAATCTCCACAAAGGACCAAACCCAATGAGCAGATTGGAGTTACCTCCAAGGGTTAACTGCTCCCCATGGTACCAGGTTAAAGTCTTTGGTATGACCTTGTAACCGAAGCTACGACCAGTTGAGCTTCCATTCAGCTCTGGACTAGTGGCCAGGATCTTAGGCGCTTCTTACGACAGGCATGCCTTACCACTGGTATATTCGGTTTCCCCCCCGAACTCAAGGTGGTTCCCCTACCCGCAGAGCTAGATTGCTATGACCAATCCGAAAACAACAGCCAAATATTGTAACGCTGGAGAAATTTTATCACATAATTGAGATGACAAGAAGCTATTTTAATGAACTTATTAGTAGATTTTCTATTAACCGGAAATTAGTTAATTCTTTCTTAAATAACCAGCTCTTGCTCTACTTTTAACTGAATATCAAATTTCCTTTATCCGTAATCCTTTAATAAAGTGTTTTAATATAGAAATATCGCACAAAGTCACGTAGAGAGCGTGGAAAATTGTATGTGTGTTTGACAGTTTCAAAATGTCCCATCGCAGACAAACATCAATATCTATATATATAAAAGAAAGTGACGTTAATTACTACGCTTATAACTGGAGAACGGCTGGACCGATTTTGGTGATTACCACCAATTCGGACAGGTCTCCGCCCAAACAAGGAGAATACTTAAGAAAATTCTGGAAAATTTTCCAAAAAAAAAAATAAAATTATGAAGAAAATAAATTTTTAAATACGATTTTAAAAAGGAAATAAAAACGAACATGATTTTAAATGCTGGCGCATAACTCAAAAACGCCTAGAGCAATTTTGCCAATTCTTTTTTTAAAATGTTCGTTGAGGCTCAAGTATGGTTTTTATGGCGAAAAAAATTCAAATAATTGCCGGAAAACCCCTAAAAAGAGCCCTTTTTTCCCATACAAACGAATGAATGCTGTTAGTAACGCTAATGCTCGAGAACAGCTGAACCAATCTTGATGAAATTTTCAGAGATTGTTCGCTGTGGATCGAGGAAAGTTTAGAAATAAAAAACCGTATGCTTTTCGTGAGGAAAAGTCGGAAAGTTGGACAATTCCAAAAAAATAACTTTTCTTCATACACAAATTTTTTTTTCATCTTTTTTCTTTGGTTTTTCAATTATCAAATTTGTCGTTTGCTTTCCTTATTCCTTATTATATTGAAATTTATTCCGTGAAAACGTTATGTGTGTTTCACACAAAGTGCTCAATTACAGATTGAAATTTGTTACGATGCCACGAAGAGGTCGCGTTCGTTTTGGCATCAACATAAGTATGTATATTGACAGCCCATGGCATATGACCGACCATTCCCAGGATGCGATGAAATACGAATGAAATTATGGATCGCGGGCAATCAGCAAGCGATCGTCACGATGTCAGAGAACAACTTTTCAAACAACAGTTGCGATGTTTTGTAAACTTTATCTTAAAGCAACGTATATGTGGTGCTGTTGCTGATGTACTCTGTTGAGTGGCAAACGAGAGGTTTGCCGCAGTCACATATTCTTCTTTGGATGGTGGATGGTGGTTACACCAAATCAAATTGATGAAATTATTTCTGCGGAAATTCCTGATCCAGAGATAGAAGCAGAATTATACGAAACCAATATGGTTCATGTACCTTACGGACATCACAATACCACTTCGGTTTGTATGTATATCTGACAATAAATGTATGAAACACTATCCAGGTGCTTTTTTTCGGAAACACAAACTAGAAATGATGGATATCCAATGTATCAGTGTCGCTCACCAGATGACAATGGCAGAACATTTAGCATTCAATTTAGAGGTGTGAATATCGAAGTTAACAACACATCGAAGTCGACAACATATGGATCGTACCATATTCGCCACCGTTGTCTAATTCACAATCAAAAGTCATGTCAATCTTGCGTTTTGCAGTTTGGTGTAATCGATAAAATACGTGTGTAAATATGTCACCAAAGGAAGCAACATGGCGGTTACTGATCTTGAACGATACGGTCGATACGTGAACTGCAATAAAGCGCTTTGTATGATATTTACTTTTGCGATTCATGAACGTTTTCCGACTGTTGTGCGTCTCGCAGTTAATTTAGAGAATGACCAAATAGTCTATTTCAACACAGAGAATACAGTACAGACAGAGAAAACACCCCCAGCAACAAAATTAACATTTACGAGTTTTTCTCAACTTTCGTCAGTGAATCGATTGCGAGAACTTGCTCTATTCGGGAATATCTTGATATTATATGTACACACAATTACAATTGCTGGAACATGATAATCACTTCGCACACTTTTCGCGATGATCAACCATCAAATTAGCGTCAATTATGGAATACAAACAAAAATGACATTGCCGAAGACATTTTACATCGTATTCGCTAAGAAATGGAAATGGGTAAATTCCGGTTGATACTTCCGGTGGTTTGATATCAATTCCATCTTCCCTTTACCAATTCACCAAAGATGAACTCATCACGAATATTCGGACATTGGACAAATTATCGTAACTACAATTCCTTGAGTGCACGCGCAATGTTAGCTGCCAAAAATACCGATGTTGTTGACTTAAACTGGAAGATTCAAAGTCAAATTCCGGGAGTCTGGCGCTCATACAAATTGATCGATCGTGGAATTTCTAAATTCTTTGAATAGGCTTGGTATGCCACCGCATCATTTGCGTCTCAAAGTTGGATCTGTCGTTATTATGTTCCACAATCTTCAGGCGCCGAAACTGTGTAATGGAACCTGACTGATTGTGACGCAGCTATCGAATACAAAGGGGCAGAATGCTTGATTCTACGAATTCCTCTGAGTTCTAACGATTTGTCATTTCAGTTCAAACGTATTCAGTTTCCAGTGAAAATTGCATTTGAGACACAAGGATAGTCGCATAGTGTATGGTATACATTTGGAAATGCTATGTTTTTCACTCGGCCAGATATACGTGGCCTGCTCACGAGTTGGAAAACCATCTTTTCTATACACCGGAACAGAAACCAAAAAATGTTGTTTATCAAGCTGAGATACATTGAAAAAAAGTGAAATGATAAATTCCACTTTTTCATTTCTAAACACATAGTTTCACGCAGGACAACGACTGCGGGGTCAGCTAGTAATATATAAAAGAAAGTTGTTGTTTGTTACACCATTTATAACTCAAGAACGGCTGAACGGAATTGGCTGAAAATTGGTGGGGAGGTAGTTTAGAACCAGGGTAAGCACATAGACTACTTTTTATTTATTTTTAGTTGAGTCCAATACAACTCATAAAAACAAAAATTTTATTTCAAATCATAAGCATTTTTTAAAAATTCATGGTTGTAGAAATCATTTGAGAATTTCATTTCTTCAACAAAAAACAAAAACAATAAAAAAACATCACATCTATATATGGGCCATTCCATCAATTGGCGACATGATAATGAAGAAATCAGTGTCTTCATTCATAAAAATATGCGCCGTGTAGCGACAACTTTGCATTTTTTTTTGCTGTTCATGGATCAGAGCCCCATACTTTTGAACACTGATTCTAATGTAAAATTTAACGAGGAATCGTATGGAAAAGTAAATTTTGAAAAAAAAAAAATGGTGGGAAAGCACAAAAAACCGGATTTAAAAAAAAAAAAATGTTTTTTTTTTGGATTTAGAGCGACAACTTTTCATTTTTTTTTGCTGTTCATGGGATCAGAGTCCTATATTTTTGAACACTGATTCTTATGTAGAATTTAACGAGGAATCGAATGAAAAAGTCAATTTTGAAAAAAAGTTGGTGGAAAAGCACAAAAAAACTGGTTTTTGGAAAAAAATTTTTTTTTTTTGGATTTTGAAAATATTTTTATCAGAAAGCTGAGATTTTTTTACATAAAACTGGATAACTTTAAAATTTTTTTCACTCAATTTTGAGGTCGTTAAAAAATAAAAGTAATAGTCATTTTTTTGTTTGATCTCAATTTGAATCGCGCGCCAAAAAACAATGGAGCAACTTTGACCACTAAAAAGTTAACAGATATTCTTCTTTTGGTCTACATATATTATGATATTCTAAGGTTTGGTCAAAATCGGAGAACCACGAGTACGAAACCATGTCGCCAATTGATGGAATGGCCCATATACGAGTATAATATTATGTTGTGTTAGTTACACCATTTATAACTGGCCTGAAAATTGGTGGGAAGGCACTCAACCACGTCTCAGAATCAGATATTCGTAGTTTTTGTTGGATTATGAACTTTCGAGGCGCCCACTTTTCACAGAGCTTTCGCCTCTTTAGAGCATCATTGTCCTCAGTGCTCATTTCGCCTGTTTACAGCTTAGCAAATATCTTATCAACGGTGGATTTCTCTGAGCCCAAATTCAACAGTATTTTCCCCCGAAAAACAATGCTTTATCAACACACGAAATGCTTTATGATCCATTTTTTTGTAAACTAACACAAGTTGCTTCACAAAAATGCTATATGTCAAAACTAATAGTTATAATCCAGTTAATAGAAATCATATAGAAGGTAGTAGTAGTATTATCTATGTATCAGCCCCAGTGAAGCGTGGATGGGTCCTCTAGTAATATATAATATACTATACGCATATAACATAGTTCTAGTACCTATATATACTTAAGTATATATAATAAGCAGTGGAGTGCACATGCGAAAACTTTTCCCGATGTTGCAACCTAATTTTTTGTACGGGCCAACAATGAACCTAAACGTTTATTTAATTTAGCTAAGACTGTTAAAAATAATCAGCTTTTATTTTATCTTTCTCGATAAGAACAGATACTTTTCAATAGCGACTTCAGCTACATAAATGTGTACACTCTCGCAACGTGTTGCATAGTTTTCTCACATTTGTTTGCATCTTAAAATAAGTAATTGAGGTGGATATGCAGTTGAGTAAAACATGTTGGAAAGTCGATGTCGACTATTCATTACTACTATTATTTGAAAATATATGAAATATTTAATTGCTATAACCATGTCAGAAATGAGGTTACTACCAAATGTGGGACCTTTTAGAATAAGTCAGTCCCTTTATTCAATTAATTCTAAATTTATTGATTGAATTTAACCCAAGTATAATGAGTAATATATTGGTAATTTTAATTGAACATGTTATTTAGAACGTAGGATCATATTCTCAGAAATTTAATAATTTAAATATGATTTCATAATTTAAGTGAATGTTATTTTGGTATGGCATTTTTCTGATAACTAAAAAAAGTTATATTTCCAGTTACTTTAATATGTTGCTTTAATATGTCCTATTTTTATTACGTTAAATACAATATCTAGCGCAGTCAAGTCAACAATACGATTGCCATGTGATTTTGTTTTAATTTGTGACAATAATTTCATTCTGTTCTTTGTAAATCAAGTTAGTGTTAATTTTCTCTTGCATTCAAATTACGTGCCAATTTCTTTCTAGAAGCGAGGAAACACATGATACGTAATCACCTAGTAAATTAGCAGAGTAATGGTCAACATAGGTGGCCACAGCCAAGAAAAAAGAAATCCCTAATGTCGATGACAACTAGCGTCCTATTATACGGAGAAGATGTGCTTAACATGAATAACTGGCGCAAAGTAGTGGCAAGAATGCACCCTCAGAGTTCCATCCAGTGTTGCAATATTATTTATAAGTAATGCCCCAATTGACCTTCTGGCATTCGAAAGAAAAGAGTTGTGGGAACTAAAGAAAACGTCAGAAAATAACAAAAGCGCAATAGAACACATTGACAAGCCGTAAATTCGGAGAAGTTGACTCTTACACCACCGAGCTGTTATCCAGCCACGTATACTTCAAGATATCTCAATTTTAACCCAATCTACAGCTTGCACGGAAAGACGGATAGACAGACACAGTCACCCGGATTTCAACTTTTCTCTTCATCCTGATAATTTATATATATAACCCTATTTTTATCTCGCTTAGTGATTCAGGTGATACGTATAACCGTTAGGTGAACAAAGCTATTATGCTCAGTAGCAACATGTTGCAAGAGTATAAAAATTGTTCTACATATTCTTGTTTTCTAACGGTTGCCTTAATTACCCATGACAATCTGCAAATGGCCTAATATGCATCTATGCTCCTCATTTTTGAATAAACAGAGCTACGCAAGAGCACGTTGTGTGTGCCAATAACTTGTCATACTTAATGATGTTATTGATGATGAGATTTAAATGTAAATTTAATGATGTCCACAACAGGACTTATATGCATATGTGATTTGTATGTGCATAATATGCTAGGTAAGTGCATTTATTTAACAGGAGTTGTGTCATAATGGCTTCTCTGCATTGTCCGATAAAAAATCAATGGGCTTATTCTTTGTATTGCTCAGATGATTAATGACAATAAACGGAGGAATATTAAATGTTTTTCGAGAGTAACCAACTTTGTATTATACTATATAATTTTATTCGTTATTAATCGATTGAATTTGAATTAAGTTTTTAAAAATCGATGGGCTTCTAAAAAAAATAAATTTTTGCTCATATATTAATTTGAAATACACTTATTATTTGAAATGTTTCACTTTCGATAAAATACGCAGATTATCACGCTGTTATTCGAGGTCTTAACTCAAAACTCAATCATATTAGAGTAAACTTCTATTTAAAGAAGACATTCGTTGAACATTATGGACGACGATGTGACTGTAAAATTTTAATAATTTTTACAGGGACGGTTTTCTACTCCTTACAAACATTTTTCATTTTCGGAGTTGTGATTATTTCAATATAATCAATCAAATTAATTCTGAAAGCATATGCGCCCAAACCCCAGAGCCGAAAGTTATGGCTACAAACATCCAAATACGTTAATACATATTAAAATTATTGTTGTTTTCCTCTACAATTGGAAGTGGTATACAATCAAATATGCAAATTAGCGCCGACATTAACCGATAGGTAAGCATTGAACGTATGGCAAAGTGAAATCATTTGAGTGGTGATATTGCTTGCGCGAATAAGCATGATATATGTGCATATGTAAGTGCGCATATACGCTGTGATTTGTAGTTTGCGGCGTCATCCATCAAGTCATACCGCGAATATTTAATATGCCAATAGCGATGTTTGATCATTAGTAGACAAATCACAATGCAACAAATGCTTTGCTATAATAAAGAACAGCTCAATGCAGCATACCATTTCATTTAGCCATCAAAATTCTGCATTTGCAATGAAAGCCTTTTAAAATCACAATTTATGTACATACATATGATTTTACATCTATTTTGTGTCTTTGTACAAAAAATGGCAGATTGAATTTGTAATACGGTAGCACCATATTTTTTCGAATAAAATCTGACAGTTTACGCTCAGATGCAAAACCAGCCTCTTTAGAAAGACGTTGACTGCGGTCATTAAGGGAAGGGAGTATCATTGCCTCAAAAAAGGTCATTTTTAATTTTTTTTCAGAAATTAAAGCCAAGGAAATACCTTAAGGTGTAAAACGTTAACCAGAGGAGCATATCGGTATTTTAGTATTTTATCAATTTTAGTAACAAAGTTTCACCGTTATGAGAAAAACACAACTTGTAATTTTCATTGAGATAACTCAAATATTACCCGATATATGCAGTTTAAAGTCGCTGTCAGTTCGAAAATTTTTATATGAGATAACTTTTAACTAAAATTTGCAAAATATCAGTTCTTTATTTGAAACGTTAGATTGGTTCATGACATTACTTTGAAATAATTTCATTTAAATGTTGACCGCGGCTGCGTGTGGTTTGGAAAGTCCAATTTTGGGCTTTTTTCGGTTTCGGGAATTCGAAAATTTTTATATTAGGTTTATGTAGGCTCAAGGACCTCCCGATTCAACCCAGTTTTGATACACGGAGTTATTATAGTCCGGAAAAGATTCTCTCTGAATATCAATTGATCGATATTTTCGGTGAAAAGTCAACTATAGATATCAGGGTCCACATATTCGGTACCTAGTAGCTTGAACAGATTTGGTAGGATATAAGCAATTTTAGGTCATAGAATAGCATACTTCAAAGGAATTATTAGTGCAAAATTTTATCCCGTTATCGTCCATCGTTCACCAATCATTTGGAGTAAAGTTAGCCGAATATTCGAAAATTCTGATATTAGTTATATCGGAGCCAGATCTAGTTTTCACTTCATTTTATTTATTTTAGGCAGAAACACACACTGTTATGAGCAAAACACGCTCTATCATTTTCTTTGAGATTGCTCACATATTGGCCGATTTATGCGATATAAAGTCATACGAAAATTCGAAAATATTAATATCAGGTATATGAGGGCTAAGGAAATTATTGACCAGGTTCAAAGGCTTTTGAGCTACAGGAAAGGATTTCCTAACAAAACAATTAATTATATTATTGACACCTCTTGGAACAGTTGAAGGAAAAAATTCGTGAAAAAAGACCCGGTTTGCCGGAGAAAAAAAAAACGTTTTTTATCAGGACAATGCCCCGTGTCACAAAAGAATTTTGACATCCATGAATTATAGTTCGAATTGTTGGAGCATCCAACGTATTCACCAGATTTGGATCCCAGTGACTTCCATTTGTTTCCAGAGCTCAAAAAATTTTTGCGTGGTAAGCGCATAGGTCATAACGGCTGTTGAAGCGTATTTTGCAGACCTTCCGGATTCTTATTTCACGGTTGAGATCCTCAAGCCCGGGTCCCACTATCGGCGCAAGTAGCACAATTTGTACCGATTTTTGTTGGTCTACATCGGCGCAAAATGCCAAAACAAAATTTAGTCAATTTTTAGCAGTCACATTATCGGCGCATATTGTGTCATTTTTTATCGGCGCATATCGGCGTTAAATATTCTGCTACGATAATCGGCGCAACGCGGTCACACTGTTGTGCTCAATCAGCTGTTTGCAGTAAAAGTTTTTATTTATTTTTTGAAACATGGAACATTAAAGCTGAAAAAGAAAAATCAAAAACGTAAAACAAATCCTAAACAACGTAGTATCTGGGTGAGAAATTGGCTGGAAAGAAGAAATACTAATGGTGCATATGAAACGACTTTACGTGAATTTCGAGAAGTTGATAATGCAGCTAAAAAACAATTTTAATGAATTACTGCAGTTAATTTCCCCACTGATTAAAAAAATAGATACATGTTTTCGTGAAGCTATTCCAGCAAGTCATCGTTTGGTCTGCACTCTCCGCTTTTTGGCCACGGGCGATAGCTACAAAAGTCTTTCAGCTTTTTTCCGTATTGCCCCAAACACTATCTCAAAATTTGTTCCTGAAGTTTGTGATGCGATTTACAGTCAACTTCGAAATACTTACCTGAAGGTAGGAACACATGCTTTACCAAATCCATATGTATATTTTTCATATTTCCCCTTATTTAGATACCTTCAACAAAAGAAGAATGGGCTGAAGTTGCTTCGAAATTCAATTTATTATGGAACTTTCCTAACTGCATAGGAGCAGTTGACGGCAAGCATGTGGTCATGATCGCACCAGCAAAATCAGGAAGTACGTTTAACAACTACAAAGGAACTCACAGCATAGTGCCTATGGCAGTTGTTGATGCCAGTTATAAATATTTGTATATTGACGTCGGCTGCAACGGGCGTATTTCAGATGGTGGTGTTTACAGTAAATGTTCTCTGCAGCAAGCCCTCGATACGGATTCTCTAAATTTACCACCTCCTCGTCATTTATTAGGTCGTGAAATGAATGTACCTTTTGTTTTAGTGGCAGACGATGCATTTAAAATGCAAAAATATTTGATGAAGCATTTTATCTGGTAGCAAACGTATTTTTAACTATAGGTTATCAAGAGCTAGAATCGAGAACGCATTTGGAATCATGATGAAGCGCTTCGAAATCTTTTCACGACCAATAAAGCTGAATCCGAATAAAACAACGAGAGCATGTTGCGCATTACACAATTTTTTAATTACAAAAAATATAAGTTATGCTACTGGATTGGTAGATAGCTGCACTGAGGATGGAAATGTTATTAAAAGTGCACGCGTTAATATTTCCATACCTACCTTTGAAAGAGCCACAGAGGATATATCAATTTCCTACATACGCAACGAAGCAAAAACTATCCGTGAAGAATTTGAAAACTATTTCATGTCACCAGATGGCAAATTGCCATGGCAGTATAAATTTATATAACAAAGCAGACGCTTAACAGAATATATGCACTTTTCATAATCTTCAAATAAATTGAATTTATTTGTATTTATAAATCAACATATTATGATAAATTTACCTCTTCTTGTTGCAAAACAGCATTCATAGCTACTTGAATTAATTCCGCGTGAAGTTTATTTGCTGCTCTTTTATTTCTTTTTGATAGTTCACGCATTTGCAGTGCAAGATACATGCCCACTCCATTCCAGTGGTCTTCTTCTTTATTTAAAAATTGTATTGCGCTCTCCATTGCATCTGTTGTCACTGATTCATCAGATGCAGAGGGTTTGGATTTTGTGTCACTTCGGGCAGCTGTTGGTGGTGGCGTTATATCTGCATCCACATCTAGTGTTGAGACGGACGAACTACTCTTGCAGCGATCATGCAAACAGTAGAATTGCATAGCTGACCAAAACGGCCAATGTGGCAAAGCTTTACCGGCCGCTTGGCCTGATTTAGTTTTAGTTGTCATTTTTTTCTTTACATTTGAAAATGCCGTTTTTATATTCGCCCATTTTGCTTTGCATCCGTCAACTTCTTGGGTTGGAAATTTCTCCGCGATGTTATTCCAAGCTTTATCTCTTTTGGCGCGATCTTTATATTCTGGGCAGGAATATTCCCAAATACAATTGTGCATTTCAATGGTCTGTATCAAATTCGTTGTGCTTTCATTTGTCCATGATGACACTATTTGTGGTTTTTTTCGTGTTTTTGTTTTGCTGGGTGTGGAAGAAATGGTTTCGTCAATCACATTGTCCATACCTTCAAAAACTTCGTCGTCTGAATTCATTTCTAAAAATTATTAATATAATGCATTTTAATTTTATTGTATGCAACTTACCGAACATATGTTTTATTTACATATGTTTGCAACCAGTAGAGATGTCGAAGATCGATTAATCAAAGACCTTCGACTCGATCTTTTTGTCTATTTTGTTTTTTCGATTGGAATCGAGAATCAATTCAAAAATCATGACGATTAATGTGGATTTTTTTCAACTTTAAAATTTAAAAATTATCGATAAAGATATTTCAAATTAATACTTAAAAATTTGCTGATAAATATTGAGATATTGGTGCTGCTTGGAGAAATTTTTTCAACTTTCGAATTTAAAGATTATTGAAAAAATTTTTCAAATTAATACTTAAAAATTTGCTGAAAAAGAGAGATATTGGTGGTGATTGGCGTATTCGATCGGTGCTCAAGTGCCCGATAAAAATCTGCGCATTTTTCTATTTTTATTGCTCTTTATCAAACATTATAGCGTTCACATTATCGGCGCAACTGGGTCGATTTTGGTTGTGCATTGTAGGCCCAATATCGGCCACGATTGTCGCATTTCATAATATTTTATGCGGTCACATTATCGGTACATGAAAAACACCAGATTGGAGGATCCTTGGAGCAAGTGTATTAATGTTTAGGAAGATTATACTGAATAATAAAATGTATTTTGAATGAGAAAATTGCGTTTTTCTTATCAAACGATAAAACTTATTGAATAACCTGGTAAATACAGAAGTTTTGAACGTATCATTGCAAAAATTTGGAATTTTTTCTGGTCTGCCGCAAAACAAACAGAACTTTTGAAATATAACTGTTTCTGGTGGCGCCACCTATTGGCGGGTATATATGAAATAAAAAGTTTGATCTCTTGTTGACATTTCGTAAACATTTTAAGACAATTGGATAACTACAATCGATGTTATCGATCAAAAAGTGACAGCAGCTTTTGGTCATCGGTCGTAAAATGCATTTTGAACAAAGAGCAAATATAAAATTTTGTTTTAAACTTGGGAAAACGTTTACTGAAACATTTCAAATGATGAAAAAAGTTTATGGTGATCAGTGCCTATTCCGTAGTAATGTGCATGAGTGGCTCAAGCGATTCCAAGAAGGTCGTGAGGACCTCTGTGACGATCAGAAGTCGGGCCGGCCAAAATCAGTGATTACCCAAAACAATATTGAAAAAGTGCAGGAATTTATTAAGAATGAGCCGAAATCTTCTTTGCGTTACATGGAAATGGAGTTAAATATCACCAAAGACTTCATTCATCGCATTTTGATAGATAAATTGGGTCTACGGAAGGTGTGCTCCAAGTTTGTTCCGCACAAATTGACTAAAGAGCAAAAACTGCTACGAATCCAACATTGTAAGGATTTGATTAAGGAGTCGAGAAAGGACATAAACTACAAATATTCGATTGTGACTGGTGATGAAACGTGGTGCTTTCAATATGATCCCGAAACCAAACGTCAAAGTGCCGAATGGAAGCATCCAGACGAGCCATCACCGAAAAAAAGTCGTATTCAGAAGTCAAAAATAAAGACAATGCTGATTTGTTTTTAAGATTCCGAGGGTATTGTACACCGAGAGCCCGTCCCACCTGGCCAAACGATTAATGCTGTGTTTTAACCTGGTGTTATGAAGCGTCTTTTGTCAATCATTCGTCGTGCTCGACCAAAATACCGTGAGGCAGGGTCCTGGCGCCTGTTGCACGATAATGCGCCTTGTCATCGGTCGACGCTTGTCACTGATTTTTTGACAAAAAACTCCATATTAACCATTAATCACTCACCCTACTCACCTGATCTGGCACCCTGTGATTTTTACCTATTTGGAAAACTTCATTTGCCCATGAAAGGACACTGGTTTCAGGACATTGCAGCTATCCAAAAGGCGACGACCGATATTCTCAAGAGCATTCCGAAAAATGACCTTAAACACTCATTTGAAATGCTAATTGACCGGGCTAAACGCTGTATCGAAGCACAAGGAAACTACTTTGAATAAAAAATATAACTTTTGAAAAATATTAATTTTTTGTTGTTTTTTTAACAGTCCTGTGTCTTTTGCGACAGACCTTGTACAATAATTTCGTTAACAATAATATCGTAGAAGTACAGAAATTGTATCACATATTAGCTATTTTAAACATGATATCATCCACGCTTAGAGCACTCAACAATTTCTTACTGAAAGGGCTGTCTGAAGAAATTATGCATTTGTGTGCATTATATGTAAGCATCGTACCACACATGTATAGTTACTACACGTAAATGCGACCGCAAACATAGAAAAAGGCATGGAATAAGAAGCGTGAGTGCCTGCAGCCATTTATTCTAAATGTTGTATTTGCCATAGGTAATTCATATAGGAAAGTGCCTGATATAGTAGCAAAGTAATATGTATGGTTTTATATATTACTGGGCTTAACATTGAGATATAATCAAACAGCTTTGGTGTCAACTAATCTAAGCATACATACATACTTACTATATCAAAAATGTCTACTTAGACGTAGAGTTAAAAGAAGTTTTTAACTTATTTCGTCAATATTTGTACTGACATAACTAAAATTTTTGAAAAAGTTTCTTTAAAAATTAAGTTAAATGCCAAGATTTCTCATTTCTTCCTTAATAGTGTACGTTAAATTCTAAATCTAATTTCCGACCCTTACGCTCAAATAAATTCGACTATGACGTGTTCTAAATTTCAATGAAAATTCAGTATGTGTACACACACATCATATGTGTATGTTATTCACTTATGATGCAAGGGATGTCTGAAGCAGGATGGGAAAACTGATCACACTAATAATATTAATATATGTACGTAATGTATATAAGATATGAGTTATTAAATAGTCAACATGAAATTCACGTTCCTTCAAGTTTTAGATAATTTCTCAAATTCATACTGCTCGGCTTACAGTTCACACCTTCTACACGAAACTTCTATGTAACTAATTACAGCAAATATTCGTTGCATTTGCAAAGCTATACTCTTACACCTTGATTGCCACACGCCTTGATTACACGATGTGCATTAATCATTTGCGAACGCCTGTTTGAGTAATCACACCAAATTTGTAAAACGCAAGTTATTGCAGCTGCTATACGTGCATCAGCATCTAAGGTGATATTGCTGTATTCAGTAGTCGTTGACGTACACGAAATACTAATTTCCGCAAAGCTTTATTCAAGTTGAAATATTGAATAATATGCATAAATTTGCAGAGCGTGTGAGACGAATTTTGTAGTAGCAAAGTTAGACTTGTCGCGAAGTGGATATGTGAGTGTATATAGTAAATTTTGTTGGATAACTCCTAGGTTCATAAGACGGAATGGGGTGGAAATCATCATATTGGTCATATGTGAACTAGTTGGACAGTTTTCTAGTAATCTTGGCAGACTTACAGCCTTTAGAAAAGTATGTAAAATACTTTCTTAAAAAAACAAACTAATTGCACATTATTCATATTTCTTCAGGCTATCAATTATTTAAATATGGTACATATATACTAAAATTTAATTAAATTCATTCGAATATAACTTAATTTCACATCTCCAAAAAGATTATGCATATTCAATTCTGCTTCCAATAAATATTTTGTTGTTAGTCCAATAAATCAATTATTCCAGGCAGAATACCCAATTGATACGACAGCTAGTATTAGATATACTTTATTTTACTATTGTACTTACATACATATATACACATTTCAAAAGTGAATAATACCCACAATTTACATATAACTAAGAGGTTAAGACTGCAAAAATTACTGGCCTAATATGCTTCTGAAATCTAAATTGAATACGCATACATGCAAGTAGACATAACACAAAGTTTCGTAAAGCATAAATTAATTTAGATTTCATTAGTTTGATAGTAAACCATAACCGATTTAAATATGTTATATGACACGTTCATTAGCTCCGCCAGAGTAAATTCCTTGAGTAAAATAACAGTACTTAGCGCAATTTAGATTATAAATTTAACTGAAACAGCACATTTTTTACACATGAAATAATATACGAAATAAGCCACCTCCTATGTTTCTATGAGTTTTTGCCAAGATGTGGATCTAGTTTCATCAAGATATCGCAATTTTATACTTGTATCCTTTAGAAGCAAAGAAGATTCCGCACAACAACTTGATTATGATCATACAAAATGAGCAGATTCCTGGAAAAAAGGACTTGAGCAAAATTTCAGAGTGAAAGCTCAAAAACTGAGGGACTGGTTTGCATATAAACAGACAGACAGACAGATTCAGATCGACGCGCTGATAATGGCAGCGATGCTTCCTTCTGGTTATTATAAAATTCATAGTATACGACATATACACTGTTCAGGGTATACAAATAAATCATACAAAATGTAACTTTATAGTTCCTTCTTTATTTCTAAGATAATCTGCGCACTGAAGGCCAACTTTTCCCTATAAAAAAACTCGCAGCCACTCAAAACCTATATACCAATAGAAAAAAGGAACCTTTCGAACTATTAACAAGTGAACACTTCACCTAATAAGGACTAATTAGGGGACTGAACCCCTTTTGCTATGATCGCTATTTCACAAAATTTGAAATTCTACTGAAATTAACAGTTAGTGGTCGGATATAAGTTTACTTAAGTGTCACGATTCACAAATGAGCACTTATTCGTACATGTTGCAGAGTTTTAAACCGCAACATGTTTCACCGCAAAAGCCACAAGGCGTAGATAAACCGAACCCCTGAAGTAACTATTCTCTTTCCTACCTTATACTCTATCACCTCTGACACCAAATATGTATGTAGTATATATATGTATATGCGCTTATCTATGCATTTTCGTTTACTAATGCTAATCTAATTATCAGTGTGTTGACATTTACTTTTTCGTGATTTTATATATACATATATATTTTACTCCCATAAGCATAAATTTTGGCAATTTGTACCTGCATTGTATAGAAGAGCCATTTCCTGTACACACCTATACTCTTATGACAACAAGCATATGTTCCACTACTAGTCGAATTGGCTTTCCATAGTGCACATGTATGTATTCTCTTGTATCTACCATATAGCTTACAATGCTATATGAGCATAATTGGCTTGTGGGCTCATTTTGCTGCTTTGGCTATGTGTGACCTGGTCTACGAAAAGGGAGCTAACGTGCGGAAACTAGTTTTCTGGAAAAAGTTGTTAAAAATAATCGTCAGTTTCTCGTTATCTCATTAATTGCTCTCTTTTTTTTTGACACCTAAGCCCCCTTTCCGTAAACCAGGTCACATGTAATGAACACGGAAACCTAAAAGAAAAGACTAATATAACTGTTAACTCAGCAGCAAAATATACATGAAAATCTTCTGATCTATCGTCACCCACAATATATACATATGTACCAGATTGTTCAATAAGTTTTGTCGTTCGATAAGAGAGGGCGTTGCTAATAGCCCATTTTTTTTTGTATACTCTCGCAACAAAGTTGCTAAGGAGAGTATTCTAGTTTTGTTCACATAACGGTTGTTTGTAAGTCCTAAAACTAAAATAGTCAGATATAGGGTTATATATGTATACCAAAGTGATCAGGGTGACGAGCAGAGTTGAAATCCGGATGTCTGTCTGTTCGTCCGTCCGTCCGTTCAAGCTGTAACTTGAGTAAAAATTGAGATATCAAGATGAACTTGGTACACGTATTGTTTGTCTCCATAAGAAGGTTAAGTCCGAAGATGGACAAAGTCGACAAACTGCCACGCCCACAAAATGGCGAAAACCGAAAACTTATAAAGTGTCATAACAAAGCCATAAATAAAGATATTAAAGTGAAATTTGCCACAAAAGATCGCATTAGGGAGGGGCATAGTTGGACGTAATTTTTTTGGAAAAGTGGGCGTGGCCCCGCCCTCTACTAAGTTTTTTGTACATATCTCGGAAACTACTATAGCTATGTCAGCCAAACTTTATAGAGTCGTTTCCTTCAGGCATTTCAGTATACAGTTCAAAAATGGAAGAAATCGGTTAATAACCACGCCCACCTCCCATACAAAGGTTATGTTGAAAATCACTAAAAGTGCGTTAACCAACTAACAAAAGACGTCAGAAACACTAAATTTTACGGAAAAAATGGCAGAATGAAGCTGCACCCAGGCTTTTTTTAAAAATTGAAAATTGGCGTGGCGTTGCCCACTTATGGACCAAAAACCATACCTCTGGAACTACTGCACCGATTTCAATGAAATTTGGTATATAATATTTGCTTAGCACCCTGATGACATGTGCGAAATATGGGTGAAATCGGTTAACAAAAACGCCTTCTTCCAATATAACGCTTTTTTGAATTCCATCTGATGCCTTTTCTGTATAATATATACATTAGGAACCAATGATGATAGCGGAATAAAACTTTACACAAATACGGTATTTGAAAAATATGTAAATGACGGATAATTAAATCTCGATTATCACTTTATGATAAAATGAAAAAATTCTTATTTTTGGAAGTGTATAATTATTGTTCACCTACAATTAGAACAGTAGAAACATGGGTTGCTGAATTTAAACGTAATCGTACAAGCCTTGAAGACGATCCACGTGAAGGACGTCCAAAAAGCGCATCAACACCAGATTGACTGAGAGAGATTCAGTAAAGGCTCTACACATCTCATTAGGCAGTGTGAGCCATATTGTAAGTGAAATGTTGGGTTTTAGGAAGCTGTGTGCACAATTTTCAGCAACATTTTGAGCGTTTTAAAAAGATAAATTGGATTTTGTGCATCGATTCATCACTATGGATGAGACTTGGGTCTAACAGCATGATTCTGAATGAAAAGAAGAGGTCTTTAGTAGTGTGAGCCCAGTTGTTCGGATTTGAAACGAGCTCGTGGCCTGGAATCGGCTAAGAGTTATGGCATCATTTTTTTTGGGATATGAGAAGAATTTTGTTCGTCGATTGCTTGCAACTGATAAAAATTATTTGAGAATATTGTTGCCAACTTGTGGACCAGTTGAAGGAAAAAGTTCTTGAAAAAAGACCTGGTTTGCAGGAGAAAAAAATCCATTTTCATCAAGACAATGTACCGTGTCACTAGAGCGTTTTGACAAGGTCTTAAATCCATGAATTAAAGTTCTAGAGATTATACTGAATATCAAAGTGTTTTTTTTATACCCTTAACATTGTAATTTAAGTTTGTCACGATGTTTGTAACACCCAGAAAGAAGCGTCGGAGACCCTATAAAGTATATATATAAATGATCAGTATGTTGAGCTGAGTCGATTTAACCATGTCCGTCTGTCTGTCTGTCCGTCCGTCCGTCCGTCCGTGTCCGTCTGTATATATGCAAACTAGTCCTTCAGTTTTTAAGATATCCTTTTGAAATTTTGCAAACGTCATTTTCTCTTCAAGAAGCTGATCATTTGTCGGAAAGGCCGATATCGGACCACTATAACATATAGCTGCCATATAAACTAAACGATCGGAATCAAGTTCTTGTATGGAAAACTTTCACATTTGACAATGTATCTTCACTAAATTTGGTATAGATTATTTTCTAAGGCTACTATGTAATCTCCGAAGAAATTGTTCAGATCGGTTAACTATAGCACATAGCTACCATACAAACTGAACACATAGTTACTAAAAGAAATGCACCTGTGAAGGGTATATTAGCTTCGGTGCAGCCGAAGTTAACGTTTTTTCTTGTTTCATCATAAAATTGTGTTTTTCTTATCAAACGACAAATTTTATTGAACAACCTGGTACATTGACATAATTTATATTTCGTCAGCGACACTACCCTCCAATACCACCACCTGAAAACACGGACATATTATATTTAAGATTACGCAAACTTATCCTCAAAAGCACGCAACAAAAAAAAAAAATTTGCCATGCGTACAATACGTGCTCACAAGACAGTTCCGCCAGTACATGGCGGAACAACACTATTTTGTTTTATGGTTTTCTATATATGTACTTGTCACAGCGTTGACGAATAACATTACAAAATTCATCATATTCGCCTTTAATTGAAGTCTTTCGTTTTTGGTGGTTTGTTACTTATTTTTGGTGGTTCACAAATTGTGCTTAGCTCACGAATAAAATTACATTTTGATTTGGCGTGATATAGATATTAACTTTGAGCTAGCATTCAAATACTAGCATTTGGTTGAAATTGGTTGGACATGTACATAGAAACACTTTCTAAACGAAATTAAAAAAACAGAAAAAAATGTCTTATTTGTGAGGCCAGGAAAGGTCTTTATGAAACGTATTATGCGGATTTCATACTACAAAAAACAACAGGAGTTCGATACGGGCCACTACCACGCCCATAAAACGCTATTAACACTTTAAAGTGCCATAACTAAGCACTAAATTAAGATATATGTAGAACTGTTATTTCGCTCAGCGGATTGTAGCAGCAAGGGGCATCTGTCGGCTAAATCTACCAAATTTACCCAACTTAAATATCATAAGAACTCCTTTCGACGGTCAGAAAACGGATATTAATCTTGCTTATCCAAATAACGGTATTGTTGTAAACTACTAAAAGCTATTATATGTTATTGACTTATCGAATAACTGAACACGCCAGAGACGTTAATATTTACTCCGAGATGGAATAAGTAAGCTTTATCGGAACTATGGTAAAAATTAGACGATAAGCATGGCACCGCTTACGTTTTGGTGAAATCGTATATCTTAGGACGCGACTGACCGTTTTCGACTAAATTTAGTGCGTGACATTTCTTTAACATCCCTTTTTCACAGGGCGTAAACGGGCAAAATCGGAAAGCAACCATGCACACTCCAGTATCTCTATTTTTGACTTTTGACCGAAAACATCAGACTAACGGATATGTAGTTAAGTTTCAGAGTGAGTCCTTTGCTGGCAATATTATCACTGTGTATCAAAAATGGGTTCAAATGGATCAATACTCGCTTGAACCCATTTACCTGATATAAACAATTTCGAACTTCTTGTTGACTTTATGCTGGATATATTGGGTAATATGTCAGCTATCTCAATGAAAATTACAGGGCGTGTTTTACTCACAAGAGTATAATTTTGTGCCTAAAATAGATAAAATTGGGCAAAACCTAGCCTCCATATAAAAATATCAAGATTTCCAAACATACGGCTGACTTGAATCCATGATTGGTGATTATGTGTAAAGTACCGTAGTGATAAACAAAAAGCATTTTTAAGTATGTGGGATGATAATAGTTACAAGATAAAATCAGGTCGATACTACCCCAAATCCCATATAAAGGGGTTTTCCGATTGATACGCTATAAAAGTATACCAATAAGAACAGAAAACGATGCCATATTTTTCCCCCTTCGTTTTACAAAAAATAAGATACGAGTATATAATCCAATCACGAGTCGAAATTCATAAAATTTATTACCGAAACTCGGAGTCAGTGGCCTCAGCTTTAAGAGCGCTATGTCCAATTTATGGTCATCATAATCGTCCTGTCAGATCAACAATTGAGCGTCTAGTTGAAAAATTTGAATTCATCGGCACATTACAAAATGTTCCCTGGCCAGTGAAACAAAGAAGTGCCCGTAGTGTCGAGAATATTGCTGCCGCTAGCGCATCAATTGAGGAAGACCCAAATCAGTCTCTCACACGTCGTTCTCAAGATTTGGGAATCTCTGTGACGTAGCCGTGGCGAAGTTTCTGAAAAAATCTTAACCTACATCCTTAGAAGATCAAAGTGACGCAAGAACCGAAGCCGCTTGACCACCAGAATCGTCGTATGATCGTGAATTGGGCTGAGCAATAACTTGAAAATTATCTGGATTTTCATCGAACAAGAAAAAACGTTAACTTCGGCTGCACCAAAGCTAATATACTCTTCACAGGTTCATTTCTTTTCGTAACTAAATGTTCAGTTTATATAGAAACTATATGCTATAATAATCCGATCTGAACAATTTTTTCGGAGATTATATTGTTACCTTAAGCAGTTACGTAAATGCGAAAGTTTTCCATACAACCCTCGATTCCGATCGTTTGGTTTGTATGACAGCTATATGCTAAAGTAAGCCGATCTGAACAATTTTTTCGGCTATTACATCATTTCTATGAACAATAACTCTAACCAAATTTCGTGAAGATACATTGTCAAATGTGAAAGTTTTCCATATAAGAACTTGATTCCGATCGTTCAGTTTGTGTTGCAGCTATAAGCTATAGTAAGCTGATCTGAAGAATTTCTTCGTATATTACATTAGTACCTTAAGCAGTAATCCATGTCAAATTTCGTGAAGATACCATGTCAAATGCGAAAGTTTTCCATATGGACTCCAAAGGATGGCGCCACAAGCTATACAGCGAGTGCCAGAATCGATTAATTGAAAACCAAGTTTTATGAACAGCCCAGTCAATTGGCCGTCTCGGTTGAGCGATTTGACGCCGTTAAACTATTTCCTGTGGGACTACGTCAAATCTATTATCGCGCCAACAAGCCAGCGACGATTGATGAACTTGGTACGAATATCGAACATGAAATTGCAGCAGTGTCGTTTGACTTGAGTAGTCACATCTGAGGAATATGTGTATGTCTAAAATCAAAGCGATGCCATAAAATACCTCCAAGGTATAGAAATTTAAAGATAAAAAATCACAATTTTCATGTATTTTTAATGTAAAATTTTTACATGCCTTGGTTGAGTCACTAGGATTTCTGCCTTAATATAATACTCCTTGAAAATACTCATTTACACATAGAATTTGTCTATGCCTTTCAGGGTTGTACACTTTCGTATCCAAGTACATATGTATGTATATTTAAAATAAATCATGATTTCCCAAATAACAGGCAGACACTGTTTTATATGCATAACAAAATAAATTCTCCTGCAACAACAATAAATAAATCGAATCAAACCCACAAAGCACCGGCTGCACGAAAATAGAAAGTATTCCGTTGAAATTAACTGTAACTCAATTTGTACGGTAAACAAAATATAATATTTCATCAAATTTTGTTCATTGTATATCTTAGTAAGTATATGGAATGAAATTTTATTTTCGTTTTGTCACTTTCATTTCACCTTGAAATTTCGGATTGTGTTCTAACACTGATGGAAGTGCAACATGGAATTGATATCATTGCTTAGAAACAATTAAATTTTAACATATTCATCTCTTTCAAAATCGCAAAATAGGATATAATCGTGGAAATTAATAACAAGTGTTAAGAAGCACTGATTGCAACTTGCAAGAATAAATCACTCCAAGACCGATTTCGTGAAGGTCGTCCAAAATTAGTTGTTGTTTCACAAACTATTGCTGCTGTGCACAAACTGATATTGCCAGATGATCATGTGACCTATCCTGAAATATAAGGAACTATAGGCATTAGTGGCACCAGCATATATTCAGGTTGCATGTTGGATTCCATAAAATTTTTCGATCTCTCAAAAACGTCTGGTGTCGATTGTTAGAGAGAAATGAAATAGCTATGCTTCGAAACACGTCTACAAGTATGTGTATGCGCCCGAAAGTAAAAATCAGTGAGTCGAATCCAATTAAAGTTGTTCGAAATTTTTGCCTGTTTTTTGGAACAACTGAATACATCGCAACCATACTACTATAACAATGCAGAACAGTAAATTATAAGTCATATATAAGCTTTTGTTTGTCAGTTGTCTTTCAAGAAATCAGGAAAACCAAGCGCCGAAGATGGATCACTCTGCACCACAGCAATGCAAACTCTCACACATTTTTTATACACCGTATAGCTCTGACTTGGGACCGATTGACTATTTCCATTTCCATACATAAAAGATAAACTAACAGGTACAGCAATACTCTAGCCGACGCCCAAGCCAAACATGCGACAAGAGCACCCTTAAAACTTATAAATACCAACAACAAAAACGACATTAAAAATTTTGCTAAAAAATCCTATCGTGAGGCAGAAAATGAACACTGGAGCCAATACTCCCACTATTACAAAATAATAAACCCTCAACGAAGATCGCCTCTCTTCCCTACAACCATATCCAGAAGACATTGCATTGTATACACTCGCTTTCGGTTGGGTCACACCAAACTAACACACAAACATATATTGGAAAACTCACAAACACCAGTTTGCCGATATTGTAATACCGAGAATCTCACAACTCAACATCTAATACAAAACTGCACATCATTGGAACACAACCGTCTAAACTTAAACTTAACAGAATTACTAACAAACGTAACACATACTAATATAAAAGAGTTTATTAAATTTATATGTACACTAGATATCTATTTTGAAGTTTGATACTCTTAAAAAACGAAACCATTGTATATTCGTTTACCAATATTTAAGAAGCTGATGGCCTTAGTTGCTAATGCTGTAAAATTTTTAGAATGTTAAGGTGTAATTGTATTATCCTTTTCAATAAATAATAATAATAACAGGTTAACGTTTTTCGACACTTGAAGAGGTGGTTGATGCTTTCAGAACGCATGCTCTTGAGGTATCTCAATCAGAGTAGCAAATGTGCTTCGAGAATTGGTTCAAATGCATGCAATTATATGTATAGTAATAAAGAATATTTTGCAATAAAGCGATTTTTGATTTCCAATTTTTTTAAAGTTAACATATCATTTTCGTTAGCATCTGAAAGCTTAGATGTACTTATGATTGTAGGTTTAAATTTAACTAAATGTACTTAGCTTTTGATATTGCATACCGAACATGCCCATAGTTTAAAACTCTCATAACACAGTACAACAGCTAATCTGGGGGTGAGAAATTCCAAGTCAGGGTGATGGTACTAGGTCAGTATAGTAAAACCCTCAAAGGGTTTGGCGTTTGTGTCAGTTTTTTTATGACCTTTTAAATTTTTAACATAACATAAAAAAAACTACGTTTTTGCCAAAATGTTACAACTAAGCGAAAAAACATCAAGATAAGGAAAAAATTTAAAAGGTCATAAAAAAACTGACACATACGAACGCCAAACCCTTTGAGGGTTTTTCTATACTGACCTAGTACCATCACCCTGACTTGGAATTTCTCACCCCCAGACAATAATCCCAAAAATGCTCCACAGTGTAATTGAGTGAGAAAGGGGCCTACGCTGCAGAAGCATTCAGTTTCCATATATTAAGGAATTTTAGTCTTTTTCAGTATGGTTTCCATAGCTTTTGTTCAGCATGTATTGGGAAAGTAAATATACTTAGGGTAGAGGTTGGAACTTAGAACGGTTTATTCTTATATAGCTAGTGCTTAGGATACCAATTTATTAATTTGTTAAGAATATACTTAATTTAAATTGCTTCATCCATTTCCCATTGTATGCAGAAGTACAAGAAAGTCGTGCTCTCTAAAGGTTTTTTTGACGTAACCTTATTCAATTGTGAGAGGTGTACCTTATTTTGTACTTAGTAAGGATGAAGTCAGATCCACTTTTGAACAATTTTTAAACCACAGATTGCGGTCCCTACTGTGATTCTTTGTTCCAAATTACAGCAAAACAATTTTCACTAAGATATTTTAAATTTGAACTAAAGTCATCTCTTGATTAGCTAAACATGTCACCTGCTTAGTTCCAGTGAACACTCTTGGCAATATTTTGAAGAATATAGGAAACGAAAAATACTTATCGAGAAAATATTTTTCAAGTTATATGAAGATCGTTCCATTGAATATTAATATTCCGTTGCAAAGACGAAATAATTGTGTGTTAATGAATACTAAGTAAAATATCCATTAATATAAGAATGTCATGTAAGGATACATCAGTGCAGTAAAGTTATTTAATTGAGTAAGATACTTAGTTTTTGTCGTCGCTTGGCGTAGAAATCGAAACTGGAGGGCTGAAAGAAAAACTATTCATTCAAATTGGTTCACTTTTTCTTATCTATATTTAGTTGTATTTAAACACTGCATCGTTTAAACTGACTACCAGTTTATCTACATTATATATTGGGAAGTTCCGTAAAACGCCTAAAAGTTGAAATAAAATTGCACTATGCAAAGTGAAATGAAAATTTATTTCTTTGAAAACAAATTTGCGGCTTCGTGCAATATACTGCTGCCATATACTCTTACATATGCACAGACGAAGGGTTAAGCTTATTGAAACTTATGCACTAGCGCTGTTGCAACCTTGGAAAACAAGTGCTTTTACCACGCTGAAGTTGCACGTAAACTTCCGTGGACGTTACCGTATTCTCATAAACTTTTTCTACGTGTTCATAGATATAAAGGAAGTCTATCAAAGTTAGCAAAAGCTTTTAGATTCAATTAGTTTCCTTCACTACCTTCAACCAATGGGAGCATAAACCCATTAACTTTAAGGTGTTTGGTTGTTATGTTGAACATACATACATACATATCTTTTAAACACCGAAGCGATACCACTAAACAAGGTGAGAGCTTGCGCATGCCGTGGGTGAATTAGAAAAAACGATAACAATGACGTTTAGTTGGTATACGTACACTGAACATAATCTTTGCTTATGGATCTTTAAAAAATAGCACAATGAGCATCTTCTATATACAGGCATGACTGTGGTTATGCTTGGGGTATGGAACCCTAGTTCCAAATCGTTTTTGCAATTTAAATACGTTCAAAAACAATTTGCAATTTTTGCCTCAGAGCATTTCTGATAGGAATTCTTTCATCATTTTATACTCTTGGATTTTATAAAATACTTTCAAGTGTAGGTAATATTAAAAAATATAGCGAAAGAGTTCAACCTTATTGTTCAACAAAATCGGTAGCATATCTACTTATTTTCTAGATCATAGAATTACTAAAGTTTATTACTACTTTTTACTTCGCGTCAGCGAAAATTTCACAACAATCATCCACATACAATATGAATACTAATATGTGAAATAAACTCAACTAAAGAGATCAAATTTAATATACTTGTATTTTGTTGTTTTTAAAAATGTCAACCAAAGAATCGAAATTCATTATATTAGCGATATGAGGTTTAGAACATTTTCACTGAACGTCGAGCTATTAATATAATTTTATAACAAACAGAGGAACGGAATCTAAGCAATTTTATATATACATACACCATATATAACTCATTCACTGACCGACATATTCCGCATAAGGTTTGTTATGAGCAAAACACGTTCTGTAATTTTCATTGAGATAACTCAATATTGCTCGATATTTGCAGCATAAAGTAACTTGGAAGTTCTAAAATTTTACAATATGAGGTCTCAAAGAAATATTGACCCAATTCAACCCATTTTTGGTGAACAGAATTACCATTGTCACGAAAGGTTCCTGTCTGAATTTCATTTGTATGTCTCACACATTCACCGCTATTTTCGGTGAAAACTCAACTATTGGTACTGGGGTACACATATTCGGTACCTAGTGGCTTGAACCGTTTTGGCTGGATTTGGAAAATTTTTGGTCGCAACGTGGCATACTCCAAAGGGGCAAAACTGTATCTCGTTATACTAATTACTTCTTGATTTGTGTACCGAAAAATGAAAGACTCAAGTGGAATTTAAAATTATATTATATGAGCAGTGGGCGTAATTGTTGTCCAATTTCACCCATTTTCGCACTGTAACATAGGAATATAAAAAGAATGCCACGTACTTATTTTTGTCGAAATCGGTAGACTGGGTCCCGAGATATGTACATACTTGAGTTCAACAAAAAGTGTGCGGTGCCATGCCCATTGTCCAACTTTCATTCAGGAAATTTGGTTGTTGTAGCTTAAGTGGTTTAGGAGACATGTACATTAAACTTATTAGAGGGCGGGGCACCCCTATTTTTTAAAAAAATTGTTGTTCACAGTTGCTACTTGCTACTCCGATCCATTGTGCTAAATTACAGTTTTATGTCTTTATTTAGTGCTTAGTTATGGCACTTTATAGGTTTTCGGTTAATGGCAATTTGTGGGCGTGGCAGTGGTTCGATTACGGTCATCTAAGAACTAAAAATTTTTTTGTTCCAAGAAACCTACATACCAAGTTTCATCAGGATAACTCAATTTTTACTCGAGTCACATCTTGAACGGACGGACGGTCGTACAGACAGACATTCACCCGGCTTTCAACTTCTCGTCATCCTGATCATTCATATATCTATATATATAAAAGAAAGTTGTTGTTAGTTACACCATTTATAACTCAAGAACGGCTGAACCGATTTGGCTGAAAATTGGTGGAGAGGTAGCTTAGAACCAGGGTAAGGACATAGGATACCTTTTATCTCCTTATGTTAAAGTTTAATAAAACTCATAAATACAAAAATTATATTTCAAATAATAAGCATTTGTTCAAAATTCATCTTTATAGGAATCATTGGAATATATGCGTACAATTTTAAATAGAGTCTTCCCAAAAATAATACAATTGCTAAATATTTGAAGTAGAAGAAAACAACTGTAACCAAATACGCAGTGAAATAGATTATAACTGGCTCAGTAACAAGTCGTTGACCATGTATTATACCACCTGCATCCCAAAAGACTGATGTGATAACCTTTCCAGCCGCCTTTTTCGTTTTTCCACGTCTGAGAACCAGTTCATCATGTGAAGTCCGCTAAAATGGCGGTAGATTGGACTTCAGTGGGAAATGATAGAGCTATATTTTGTATCACTGACGAAAAATTTCGGCTTTATTTCGATTAGAGAGCACTTAAACACTTCTCAGAATCAGTTATTCGTTGTTTTTGTTGGATTATGAACTTGCGAGGCACCTACTTTGCTCATTTCGTCTGTTTCCAGCTTAGCAAACATCTTTTCAACGGTGGATTTCCCTGAGCCAAAATTCAACAGTATTTTCCGAAATAAAGCAATACTTTATGATCCATTTTTTTGCAAACTAACACAAGTTGCTTAATAAAAATGCTATATCTCATTAACTTATAGTTATAATCCAACTAATAGAAATCATATATATGGTAGTAGTAGTTTTATCTATGTGTCAGCCACAGTGAAGCGTGGACGGGTCCTCTAGTAAATAATATATATTAGTCTCGCGTAGTTTTACGTCATACATACAACCGTTAGGCGAACAAAACTATATTACTCTGTAGCAACAGGTTGCAAGAGCAGGATAATTAAAATATCACACATTTTCACCAACCAAAACAGTATGAAATTAGGTGGAAAGACGGAAATCATTATATAAGTCATATTGGTACCAGAAAAATGGGAGGGTTGACTGCATTATTATTTGACATTGCTCAAGTATTTCATTTGCAAAATTTCCGTTATTGTTTAATTACACCTCCAGTGAGAAAACGCCCTAGAGTTCTGAAGAGTTTATTAAAGATGCGTTTTTTATATAAATAAGCATAAAAACATTATTATCTTCCAAACTTTACCTCGTTCTGCAATAATTGTGTTTTGTAAAACTAGTATAGTACCACGTAATTTTTCCTCATAAAATTACTCTTGTAAAATTTATACCTAGTTAATTTTATAAGAGGATCCGATTAACAATGCATTGGGCGAGAAAGTCTTTTCGTATTTTGTCAATAAATGTCGTTGCAGTCGTATATCTCCAGGGCTACCAATCTTATTGTGTCACACTATTAGTGTTGGTGAGGTTGTAAGGTTTATTTAACCAAAATAAAACTTAAATTCGGGGAAATTGAAAAAAGTTACAGTTGTTCAAAAATGAGTGAAAATAATGAAGAAATTCGATTTATTTTAAAATGTTTGCATAAAAAGGGAAAGAATGCTTCGCAAGCCACCAATGAATTTTGTGAAGTTTACGTAGATGATGCTGTTTCAGTTCGAGTAGCACAACAATGGTTCGCTTGCTCCACTTGTGGAAATATCGAAATTTCAATTTACAGTGATGGAATAATGTCTGTAGCAGAAAAAATGCAAAAAAAGTTCGACCAAAATGGTACATATTTGTTTATTTATTTATTATTATAAATATAAAAAAAAATAAGTTGAAATTTGATCAGAAATACGAAAAGACTTTCTGCAATATATGGAATTAAGAGCTTAAATTAACGTGCATATGGATTAGAAACACCTAATGCAATTATACTCATAAAAATTATGTTGTCTCTTTAAATTGATAGCTTTCAAATTAACTTTTATTTTATACTTGTATACTTGGAAACATACATATGTATAGATCTCTTCGCAGTTCCGCACTTAAATTAATTGATTTAATTAAATAAATAACGTAAGCCGCTTATAACTACTTCCTTTTACTCTCGATTCCCTTTACTTCTACCATATACTCGCACATTATCTGAACAGAATGTGATAGCAATTTCATATTGCAATAATCATTTGTTATTTCATTTTCAATATCCCTCTCATGAACCAAGTATCCTTCTAAAAATTGTCGGCCAAACTTACCTCTTGGGTTTAAGATTGAAAGATACATTTGAAAAATGTTACTAAGCGCAATATTGGAACTTCATTTAATGTGCTGATACAGTGAGATACTGAATACAAGTACTTGGGAAGTTCTATTTTTAAAGTCAAAATTTAATATTTGAAGGAAGACCTCTATGATATACACGGTTGAATATTGTACACATCGGATCAAGGAGCCATTGGCATATTACGTTTCCATCCTTATCGACAACGGCTAACGGGGTGTGGTCTTGGTGTGAAGCCTTAGCTATTGAACTTGCTGTTGAGCATGCTAAAAAAATAGAGGAAAATATTTGATTTGCAGTGACAGTAAATCATGCATTGCGGCAATTCAATCACCTGCAAATTCCCACAAGATAATTTCATCAATCAGAAACACCCTCATTGCGGCTGGAAACAAAATCAAGCTCATGTGGATCCCAGGCCATGTGGGAATCTCAGGAAACGAACGAGCTGATACTGTCGCAAAAGAAGTTAGCAGATCCCCTACCCTAATGCTCGCCTTTTAAGCAAGGGCGATTTGTACAGGCATATTAAGATAAGAAGAAAAAATCTGGAATTCTCGGAGTGGGTATCGCAAAACCATCACTACATTGGAATAAACCCAAGGAGAATCACTCCAACTTACCCTGCAAACACGGCAAGCAACATCCTGGAGCCGTACATACGCCTAAGGCTTGGCCATACCATATTTATCCACTCTCATCTTCTAACAAGAAGCGACCCATATTGCTGCCCGCTATGCAATGGCCCAAATACAGTTAAGCATCTAATTTCGCAATGTCCGAACACAAGGCCGACTGAGTGCTCTGGTAACAATTCCACAATGGAGGCACTATCTACACCCAGTCATGACAACATTATGTATATTTACAATTTCCTTAAAGACAATAACATCCTTAACCTAATTTAGCGTAGTTTAAGATATCATAGTTAAAATATCATAATTATTTACTAGTACTACGAACTTAAGCAACAAAACTTAGTGTTAAAACGATGACTGAAAGCCTTGCAGCTAGTGTCATTTTAAAGTTTATGCTGTAATTTATTGCTGTGTAAACTGTTGTAAATAAATAAATAAATAAAATATACACGGTTGGACAAATTGTCCTTAAGAAAAACGATGAATAGCAGAACAAAAATCGTAATAAAGCCAAAAGAAAATTTTTAATTGCATTATACTCGCCAGACGATCCAAAAATGCCAAACCGAAAAAAAGCACATGCATGCCAGCAATCCATTTATCTTACAAAATAACGTAAAGATAAATATTTGCAAAAGATATGTGCATGGCAATCTGGAAAGTCCAGCCTCGCCGTTAGTTCTGCTTTCTTCAGACTGGACAAGGAAGCAAACCAAATGGCTCTGGCAGTGAACGAGGGCAAGACGAAATATCTCCTGTCATCGAACAAACAGTCGTCGCACTCGCGAGTTGGCTCTCACGTCACTGTTGACAGTCATAACTTTGAAGTTGTAGATAATGTATTTTATCTTGGAACCAGTGTAAACACCACCACCAATGTCAACCCGGAAATCCAATGCAGGATAACTCTTGCCAAGAGATGCTACTACGGACTGCATAGGCAATTGAGAAGCAAAGTCCTCCATCGGTGAACAAAAACCAAACTCTATAAGCCACTCATAATTCCCGTCCTGCTATATGGTGCAGAGGCTTGTACGGTGACAACAACTGATGAGTCGACGTTACGAGTTTTCGAGAGATAAGATCTGCGAAAGAATGTTGTCCGGATTGACGAAAACACTCCAGCTCTGAAAGTATTCGACGCAGTACCCGCCAGGGGAAGCAGAAGAAGAGGAAGATTGGAAAGACCAGGTGGAGAAGGATCTGGCTTCGTTTGGAATATCCAATTGGCGCCACATAGCGAAAAGAAGAAACGACTGGCGCGCTGTTGTTAACTCGGCTATAATCGCATAAGCGGTGTCTACGCTGGTAAATAAGAAGAAGAACTAAATAGCAAAATTTTTGTTTTGATGAACATATGTTGTCCATACAAATACGCCATACTTCTTCTTCTTTGTTGGCCATGGTTAGACGGCTGTCTGTCTGTCCGTCTGTCTGTATATATACGAACTAGTCCTTTAGTTTTTAAGATATCGTTTTGAAATTCTGTAAACGTCATTTTCTCTTCAAGAAGCTGCTCATTTGTCGAAACTGCCTATATCGGACCACTATAACATATAGCTGCCATACAAACTGAACGAGCGGAATCAAATTCTTGTATGGAAAACTTTCACATTTGACAATGTATCTTCACAAAAGTTGTCACAGGTTATTTTCTAAGATGTAATGTAATATACGAAGAACTTGTTCAGATTGGTTAATTATGGCATATAACTGCGAAGTTAACCTTTTTTCTGCTTTTTTGTTATCGATGGGTATGTTATCAATGCGTAACTTAATCAAAAAATTACATAATTCCATTTTGTTGACCTGTAAATAACCTATAAAACTGTGCAGTTTCCTTTCTATAAAAATTTGAAAATAATTAGTTTGAAAATTGAAAGAAAAAAGTTGTGTTAAAACAGTCAAACTGAAATCGTTAATATCTTTCAAACGATACGGAATACGAAAGAATCGCAATAGAACTTTTTGGAAGAGCGTTAATTTTTTTTTTTCAAGTATTTGAGAACTAGAAATAAATCTTTGCATCCGATAATAAGAAAACTAATAGATAAAATAAAGAGCTCATAGTTGGAGTCTCTCTTATTGGTGTATACCAACAAATTTGTCAGAATACCAAGCATAAAGCATTCGATTTATTTTTGACCCACCCTAATATATATATTTTACATGAAAAATGCAAACAGCAATTAAGATATGACGTACATATTTATATATGAAGGCAAAATAACGCAACCTTGGGGTCATTACCTTATGGATATCTCCACAAAGAATAAACTGCAAACTGGCCAGTGGATGGAAGCACATTAATGATATGAGCACGAGAATTAAGTCAGCGATTATCAGCTTCCGCCTGCCATATGAAACTGTGCAAAATTGAAGGCAAATAAACGCGTAAAGATGGAGATTGCAGATTGCATAAACTTATTCATATGACAATTTGTACGCATGAGTTTATGACCCAATTGCGCCTTTGCAACAGTTAAAAGGCGGGAGCATGACTGTGACGATAAGGAAAATCAAGTAATTGGCAACGAAAAGATGGTTACTCTTTATAGCAACGGAGAAACCCAAGAATTAAAACTATTGACCGTCGATAAAACCGAAAAAGTGTGGCATATATTTTCATAATTCTTTGTAATGAATTCGAAAGAATGAGATATAAAAACCATATGCATTCTGCTTAAAATTTTCGAAAAAAAATGTATATAAGTATATAAGTATGCACCGACATATGTACTACTACGAGCAAACAATAGTAGGACTTTGCTCATAGTATTAAAATTCTTAAGTTTTTCATCAATATCTATGTCATCCCCTTTGAACCAACACACTCTTCAATTGACTCAAAACGGTTTAACCGAAGCGGTCGTTTGGGTTTGCTGAATAGCCAGAAATCATAAGGAGCAAACTCAGCAAATACGGTAGTTGCAGCATGATATTAGTTGAAAAAAATGTCGAAGAATCAATGCATTATTTGACGGTATATTATATTAGCGCAAAACCCAAGAGTTGTCGGTTTGTGATTTGGGAACAAATCGTGCTTCCACTTTTTTAGGCCCAAATGATATTGCGAAATGGTTTTTGCTGATCTTTCTGATATTTTAACGATGCCAGTAAGATCTCTGACTATTAGTCGTCGATTCTTAAGCACAAATTCCTTTATATTATTGGCGTGTTGATTATCAGTTGATGTTGTGGGCGTCCTGTTCCTAGTTCGTCGTCAACGCGTTCTCGACCCTCACAAATCGTTAATGTATTTATCTTCAAATCAAAGTACATTTTTTCATGCATTAAAAACTTAAACAGGGTGGAGCAAAGTTGACATTGTTCTACACCGAGATAAACTTAAAAGTTGTTTTGAGCGCTCAGTAACGCAGTTGTTTTGATGTGTGGGAGCTAGCATTGTCGTGGTAAAGAGTGTCCGTCATCAAGTGGCAAACGATTTGTTATATACCACTCAGTATATTCTCCATTTTCCTAGTCGTATTTTTGTGATGTCTCTTGTTTTTCCAAAAAAGCAGAAAACCATATTCTTAGAAGTGCTTCCTGCGCGAACAGTTTTTGTTGAAATTTTTTTTTGATTTGCAAAAAATTTCCGTGCAATATTGAATGTGTCCTGGTCTCACTAATGCCTATAGTTGTCCCAATCCCACATTAGGTCACATGAAGATTTTGCAATATCAGTTTGCGCACAACTTCAATAGTTTCTGGAACAACAACTAATTTTTGACGAGCTTCACTTATTTCGCCTTGGATATACGAACTTTATTGGATTCACCATATCATCTATAAACACTGGTCCTTGATGGAACTTCATCGCACTTTTGCTGAGTTTATTCACGTCAAAAATGTTTGCGATATAATTTAATTTTTGGCAGAAATATTTTTCGCATTGTTCTATAACTGATATTTCAGTTTATCCCATTTATTATTTTCTTACTTTCATTTTCCAATTCCAAACATTGCATTTATCTGAACAAGAAATTGCATATGATAAGGTGGATTTAACAATAGCACTGCTAACGAATCTTTTTGCCAGATGCAATTCAACAAATTCATTTCCTATAAATCTTACATAACAAAAATTCCGTATGTACATAAAAAATAGTACAACATCTCTGGATGTAAAGAGGGACTTGTCATCCAAAGCATATTGTCATTTGCCTGTGGGAAGATGTTGACAATACGCTTTTGTCTGTAAGAATGCGGTATGCGTTTGTACGAAGTTGATTACTTTTCCTTGAGTGTACTTAATTTATTGACTCAGTGAGTGTTCACATATGCGCATATTTATAGGTGTGTTGCAGAAAGTTTGTTCTTGCATTTACAGACATCTCTTTAGCTTCATGTTTTACTATATTTTTCCATCCAAATGAACTCCGACATTTCAGAAGTACAGCTATATATACTTATTTAAGTGCTTTTTATTAAAACCGCAGAAATAAAATACTCACAAATTGTATATATATTAAAATTGTGTATACGTTTATGTATAATGGAGGATTTTAAAAATTAGTTTTTACAATCTCGAAATACAACAAAAATTTTCTTGGGAGTTTTTGGCTTTGCAAATATATGAAAATTAATTCAGTTTTAACACTATCAAGTGATATATTATGTATATAGCTCTATACATATCTCGATTAGTTTTAGTGCTTAGAAACAACCTTTCTGTTAACAAAACTA
>NC_065923.1:44527786-44537868 GCF_024586455.1 Bactrocera neohumeralis | reverse complement strand
CCTTTCAAAAATCTTTTCCAAAAAAGGAAATTGTTCGGTCCAAAATGTAAAACGGGGAGGGGTTAATTTCCTTTTAAAAAATTTTCCCCAATGATGTTTTCGGTTGATTTGCACTTTTTCCGGGAATTTCTGGGATAGGTTTTTTGATTGGCCCATTTTTGATCCTTTTAGGGTCCCCACGAAAATTTTTAAAAAAAATTGAACTATTGTGAAAATTTTTTACTAGGGGATGGCAATCATCGCCATAAACTTGTTTATCAATTAAAAAGTTTTGTGAAAGTTTTCCCAAATTTTTAAAAAAAATTTAATGTTGGCCTTTGTTGAAACTTTTTTTCGAAACCAAAAAAAGAAATACGGGAATTTACTGATATTTTTCCCCATTTTTTCCCCTTAAAATTATAAGCATAAAAAAAACCATCGACTTGAAAATCATTTGGGTTTTCGGGGCCCCAAAAAATTTTGGCGCTAAAAAACTTCAAATTTACTGCATCTACTTTTTTTGCAAATTTTTTTAAATCCAAAAACTCATAGATTTTCACTCAGCCAACTATTTTACTTGTCTTTTCCTTTTCTTTCTGCAATATCACCACAAAAATTAAAATATTAACGACGATCACCGTTAACATATTCATCGCCAGAAGGAAGTAGAAACTGCAGGTAACCCACCCCATCACCCTGCATGTAGTATTCCAGCCAAGTTGAAATGAACGGGGAATTAGAAGTTCTTGATTTAAAGCTATTTAAAACAAAGCAAGTAAAAGACAGGGTCCGGTGACTTCGAATGCCTAGAAACTTCAGACTGTTCGTGGCAGCTGAATGCCGGAATCAGCTATTGGCGTTCCATGAATGATAGTTCGGCATTGTTCAGCGCTGAGCAAAAAGCGTTTTTGCTAAAGTAACGTAAATAAAAGTGATCAGCGATGGAATTTAACGTATATGATTGCTTTATATTTATTGAAAATCACAGCCAGCAATTGTTCAGAGCCCAAACAACTTAATGTGAATAAAGTTTTTGTTTGTCGCACCATCACTCGTTACAATGATACTGGTATCATCGCAAAACGCCATGGAGGTTTTCATCAAATGACTGCAACATCACGGGAGATGGTTCAGAGCAAGTGAAGAAGCGACTTGAGCGGGAAATCCACGAGAAATCCAACTGCAAATGGCATCGACCGCAGCATCCGACATATGGAAAAATTAGCTCAAGGTCAAACCTCAAAAGTCCCAAAAGGCCCATGATCTCACACCGAAGCAGCAACAAGTAAGAATTGGAGAGCGAAGCAGTTGCTTCGCTTGGCCGAACGCGGTCATATTCCGAACATTGTGTTTTCTGACGAAAATTTTTTTCCAATTGAGCAATTCGTAAGCTCTCAAATCGATAGGGTTTACTTGACCGACCGTTCATACGAGAATCTTAGTAATCGGTTGGCCACCAGAAGGCAGCACCCGCACCTGTCACCGCAGATGGACGCTCTCCAATTGTTTTCATCGAGCCTGGCGTCAAAGTAAATGCGATATATTATCGGAAAAGGCTGCTTTGAAGCCGTGGGCAAACAAACATTTCGGTCGCAAACCATGGACATTTCAACAAGACTCAGCACCATCTCACAAAGCTCGAGTGAACCAAGAATGGCTGAAAAACAACGTTCCGAACTTCATTACGACCACATAATGGCTCTCGAATTCACCAGATGCGAATCCAATGGATTACACTCTCTAGGCTATTTTAAAGAGCACAGTCGGAAATAAAAAATACACCAGTTTCGAGATGCTGAAGAAAGCCATTGTCCATGAGTGGGCCAAAATACCGGCAAGTCACATTCCAGCAGCTTGCGATTCGTTTTTGACCGTCTCAGGCCATAGTTAAAGCAAAGGTGGTCATATCGAGCAAAAGAATTGGTCCGAATTCAAGCGATTATTTTCACCCATTTTGCACTTAAAATAAATAAAAATAATTTTCCAAACCGAGTTTATGGCTTTTTAATTGGTTACTCTTCGAATGCCGGACCCTGTAAAGAAATATTTGTATATACTTATACATATATTACTTATTATATAAATATACCAAAGGACCCGTCCACGCTTTACTGTGTGAGTTCACAAAAAATGGATCATAAAAGTAATTCGTGTGTTAATAAAGCATTGCTTTTTTGGGGGAAAATACTTTTCAATTTGGGCTCTGCACCAGGGTGATCAACCGTTGAACAGAGATTTGCTAAATTGGAAAGGGGCGAAATGAGCACCGCGGACAATGAAGGCAGTGGTCGGAGGCGAAAGCTCTGTGTAAAGTGGGTGCCTCGCAAGCTCATAATCTGACAAACACAAAGAATTTCTGACTCTGAAGAGTGTTTGGATGCGCTTTAATCATTATAAAACCGAATTTTTCCGTCGGTGAAATACGGCTCCATCATTTCGCACTGGAGTCCACCCGACAGACATTATAGTAGACTGCATATGATGAACCGGTCTTTTGGGATGCACGTGGTATAATATTCATAGACTGATTACTGAGCCAGTTATAATCCATTGCAAAATCATCCAAAGGTCATAAAAAAAACTGACACATACGAACGCCAAACCCTTTGAGGGTTTTACTATACTGACCTAGTACCATCACCCTGACTTGGAATTTCTCACCCCCCAGATTAGCTGTTGTACTGTGTAATAAACGCGCCCGAACGCTGCTAACTTCAAATGCTATAGGGAGAACCGCGACGTCCGACGCGCTATTTGTAAGCACGCTCCCGCCGACCCCGGCCGAAAATTAGCCATTATTTGTCGTAAAAAGTAAATGACAAAAAATGTTATGATGCGATATACATAGACATTACCATCGCGGAGTTTTCTGTAGACCTTTTCAATGGGTACAATACTTAGTACATTATTTCGATAAATCTCACAGGATTCTGCCTGCGTTTGAAGCGTAACCGGAAAAAATTTTATTATTTACGACATCACATAAGAAAACTCAAAAATAACAGTATTTATCCACTATTTAATGGATGTTATTATTCATTATTATTCACCTACCTCTTCAATCACTCTATCTATTAAAACAAATCCATTGCGTAGTTTGAAAGATTAAAGCATTCAAAGGGAACTAGGGACAGAAGAATCGACTCTCTTTTATACTGTCTATTGATTATATGTGTATTTAACATCTACATAAAATTTTTGAATACTTTTTAAAAAATTATTCGTAAAGTAGATTTAAATTATGAAAAAAAATTCACACATAGTTGGCAGTGGATAAATATGCTCGGAAATATTTTAATTACATAACATTACAATTTAATATTTAGTCAATATTTTCATTCCACTTGACCATCTATTTATCATGGTAATATAGAGAGTTATCCATTTTGAGCTTCCCTACTTTTTTAAAGAAACAACACAGATATTTCAAATATAATGGGGAATGTTTATTATCATTCAAAAGGTATTTATTTGTTGAAGATTATTTCATTCAAATGTTGCCCGCAGCCATGTCTCAGACGGTCAATCCGTTGAGTCCAATTTTCGTTGATTTGTACGAGCAGTTCGACTAGTAATTGGCAAATAACACGCGTGATATTTTGCTCCAAGGCCTGAATCGAAGCGAAATTGTTCAAATAGATTTTAGACCTTAAGTAACCCCAGAGGAAAAAGGCTAACGCCGTGACATCACACGATCTTAGTAGCAAATCGACCGGCCCACAACGTGAAATTATCTGCTCACCGAAATTTTCTCTCAATAAATCCACTGATGGATGAGATGTGTGGGAAGTGGCAAGATCACGAGCTTCATTGTCAGACATCAAATAGTCGGTTATCATAGCGCGGTAACGGTCGCCATTGAAGGATACGTTCTCACCGGCATCATTTTTGGAGAAATATGGACCGGTGATTCCACCGAATTATTGAATCTCTTCAGATTGCTCTTGGTCACAAATGTGGAAATTTTGCTTGTTTACGTACCTAATGAGCCAGAAATAGGCACATCGCTGAACAAAATTTGTCGCGAAAACTTCGGACCTTCTGGGAACTTGGCAACACCTCATAAAGCGAAGCGTATGGTTTGGGAAGGTTGAGCGGCTCAGTTCTTGCACAAGCTTTATTTTTACGCTTCCAGTTTAAAATATCGACATAGAATGCGACGAGTCATTCCATATGTCAGTCCGTGTTGCTGAAAACGGCGCTGAATCGATTCCCCACAGTCTTCTTGTACACGCTCAGCTACGGTTGCTATGTTTTCTTTACTGCGTGCTGGACGTGGTAATACTCGGTCGAATATTATCTAAGAATGAAAGCTGGATCTCAAGTTTATGATAACCATAAGTTGAGCGAAGCGCACTAAACACATTCTTTATAGAACGTGAATTTTCGTAATAAAGTTGAAAGATATGTAAACGTTGTTCAGGCGTAAGTATTTCACTAATGAATTGCCAAACAATACTGAACAAAAATAACATCACATTTTCACCCGACTCAAACGTTGTTAACTGTTATTAATATACTTAATTAATATTGGGTCATGAATGACCCACAATCACTTTTTGTATAAAACTTTATTTTAATTTTAGTCATATTAATCAGGATATGAATTTTTTCTAACATTTTGTTCAATAATTTTATTAAACTTTGAGTGTTCTTTGAGGTATACTGTTGTTCCACAAATCCACAAAACTCACACAAGGCCACGTTTGTTATTATTTGCAAAGTATAATACTATACCTGTAAAAGTTATTTACTTACCAGGAACCATTAATAGGAAACTTCCTGATACGTTGTTTCATAAATTTTCTTCCTTTTTTGAATATTTTTGGTATAATTTCATTTTCAAATAGACAATCCCCTTTTTATTCGCCCTTGTTGGCTACAATAGAGGGCACAATAATGTAAAACAAATTGTTCGTCCACGTATACTTACATAAATGAACACCACGTATACAAAACAGTTGTGAATATTGAAGCAACAAAAAATGCAAAACTTTAAATTTCAGCTATGAGTTACTTATGGGTAGAGGAAATTTTTTAATCTGTATGCTAATTTCACGCAAAGGAAAGACCGCAAAGAGAAATGGTTGAAAAATTGGAATCGAAATGCAAGCACAAGTCACAGATCATGTGTATGTATCATACAAATTCTCTTGTATTGTTTTTCGTACTCTCATAATATTGTTTATGATACTTAAAAAAGAATGACATTGATGTAAATAAAGCATACGAGTATGATTTGTTTCACAGGTACACCACCCACAAACAAATTTTACTAAGCGATGTATTATGTGATTTCATAGCGATAAGTTAAAAATTGGGGAATGGCCCTCCTCACTTTTCACCGAAATTTCAAATCGCGAATAGTAATTAAGTAATTTGATACAAATAGGGTTAGTAACATTATTTTCTTATCTCAGAAAATAACTTTACTATTAATAAAAGTACCAAAATGCAACTCAGCAATAGGTAAACAACAAAATTACTATTCAAATAAACATTATAGTTTTCGGCTAATTTTATATCGGTTATGCTACCAAATGTGTGCGGGATCTTAAAAAAATAATATGAGTAACTATTCTTCAGCACATTTTATGTTAAAAATGCTTTGGTGTAAGAACTAATATATTGTCTGTATGTATTATATGAAATGAGTGTATGCAGAAAGATTCATTGGAATGAAAATAAACGCAAAACTTATGAGTGTGCCAAAAACATATTTGTTTAAAAGTAAAATAACTAAAAGCAGCATCAATTTCTATATTATCAAAAAAGAAAAATAAAAAGAGTTTTTTGCAGAACAATGAGAAAATTGGTATTTTTTAATAATTACCACTTCTTTAAAATATATGTTAAGGGGTCAGTAGGGTAATCTTAAAATTTGGTTTTTTGGCATTTTCTGTCCCTTTATACCCTTAGAATTAATATAGAAACCCACTTTACCATTGGAAGGATTTCGATGTTGCTGCTACTCGCGTTGCCCCACAGCTCACACCCATAGGTCCAGATTGGTTTTAAAACTGTCTTGTATATTATGATTTTATACTCCAGACTCAGGCTGAGCGAGAGTTAATAAGCCAGTGGAAAGAACCTGCCTTTAACTTAAGGTACGTCTTTTAGCCTCTATGTGGTTTCGCCAAATGAGTCGCCTATCCAGATGGACCCCTAGGTAAGTAACATGATTGCTTTGTGGTATTTGGAGTGTCAAAGGCGAACAGCTCCTCTTGTTTAAGGTAAATGTAACGTGCTTGTTTTGTTCGTTAACCTTTATCACTCCGGGTTTGCGAAATGCAGTTGGCCACAGCTTCAATATGATTTCTTAGGGAGGGCATTTGCATGAATTGGGCATGGAGCGGCTGATTATTTGCGGTGTCATCAGCAAAGAAACCTGAACATTGTCCAAGCGGTCGTTTACCGGGATATCTGCGAAGTGTATTACGAGTATAAAACATATAACATTGGGCCCCAGAGGCTTGACTGCCTTGTGGTACACCGCTTCAATCGTTTGGGCTACAGATGTGGTGGTGTTACATCAGTTTACAAAATTTGGTAGCTCAATAATCATTTTTGGGTAATTAAGTGTTGCCCAGAAGCTTTCTTGGTTTCAATTTCTCTTCAGTACGAATTTCACTGGCTCAGATTCCATCAAATAGGGTACGGTTGGAAGTGTAAGTCATTAGTTTCTGGGTTTGGCTGGAAGACTTTTTTGATGAGCAGCGAGGTTGCTGACTTTCTGCATCACTCGAGCCCCATTTTGCCATATTGTCCGTATTTGGCATTTTCACACTCTATTGGCGCACTTAGGTTTGATGTGCTTTCTAACGGGTGCGTTGTACTAGTCAGTGACAGCTTTTGAATATACTGGTACTGCGCACGCTGTTCCTCGCTTCTGAGGGCTCTCGTCAGTGGATGTGTGGCCGCTTTCAACACTTGTTTTGAGGCTGGTGATCTATGAACCTGTCACTCTCTTCGTAGGCGTCGTTTTTGTAATACTAGTGTTTCAATTTCCCTATTAGTTAAGCTATGCTTTTTGTTTTCCATATAACCTTTTTGAGGAGTTGAAATTTTGGCGGCTGTTATAATGGTTGATTCGGAGAATGCTGCGACGGTGTTTTTCAATATCTACCGGCGTATCTAAATTTGTTCAAGTTCTATGTGTGCGCTTGTATTTTTATACCTAAACTGTTTTAGCTCTTGACGTGAGCATAGGAGGTAACTCTTTATAATGTGACTGATACCAAAGTGAAGAGACTGAGTGAGTGGCCCTGATGGAGATCTGCTCTTGTTTCTGCAGTAATAAGACTGTGAGGAGTTTTCCTAGTTACTGCGAAGTCAATTAAATCTGGCAGCTTTTTCGGGTCTGCCGGCCAATATGTAGGCTTTTCAGGAGACTCGAAGTTCAGTTTGTTTCTTTTACACATAAGCGCGTTATATAATTGCTTGCCTTTAGGATTACATAACCGGTAACCCCAGTGAGGGTGTTTCGCATTATAATCACCTGCAGCAAGAAAGCACTCTCCCAGCGAGCTGAAGAAATCTATCCATTGCTTTTCTGTAATCGTGAAACGTGGGAGACAATAAACGGCGGACAAAGTAATGTCACCTTGCTTTGTCTGCACGCATATTGATGTTGCTTGCAGATAATTCTCAGCAGTTCCAGTTAAACAATGCGCCTTTCCATCTGGATGGTTCGTACAATAGAAGATATATCCCGGTACATTAAAATAGTATTTATTAGTTAGGTGAGTTTCTGCAAAGAGCGTTATATCAATTTCCTTGTCGTTGAAATTTGACACCTCTGGTTTATGGCGAGGTATACCATTGCATTCCATAAAACAATTTTAAGCGAGCTCATTATTTTGAACTTTGGTTGCAAACAGTTGCAGCAGTGTGTTTTGATTTCGCGCAAGTTCTTGCATTGTTTCTGCATAATATTGCGATGAGTTCGTCATGCTATGTTGCATTGACACGCTATCATTACTTCGATATTCGATTGACTACCGGATTAAACGTGGGGCTGCTGTCCTTGCGGCTCAATAAGACTCGCTGTTATTGTGGTAGTGGGTTTTCCTAGGCCTGATTTTAGACAGTTTGCAAACGATACGCCCTTGACGGTTTTTGATGGAGCTGTCAGCGGATTCATATTGGAGGATACAACGTTTGGTACATTATTATTGCGTTCGGAGACTACACGTTGGTTGATCCGATTTTCTAGCTCCTTGTAGACTGGACATCCTCTGTAGTTTGCTGTGTGGTTTCCACCGCAGTTTCCACACTTTTTGGCATTTGGGTCTTTTTTGTTTGACGTGCAAGTAGCAGAATCATGCAACTCTCCACAAGCTACACACACTGCGCGAAGTGTGCAGTAAGACCTGGTGTGACCATACTCTTGGCAATTGGTGCATTGTACAGGGTCGTTTCTTTTATGCGGTTGCTCCACAGTGATCCTACGATGTAGCAAATATTGAAGTTTGTAAATGGTGTGAACACAATTTTTTCCAAGTTGTTTGTTTTCTGGTTCTAGCTCAACTTTGAACATAGGCTGTGTAATTTTGTTTTTATTAAAAATATTTGCAACATTTTTGGGGTTAAAGCCGTGATCTTAAAGTGCTTCGTGGATTTCCATGGGTTCAACACTCGGCTCAATATCTTTAATAACAACTTGCAGGCCTCTCGCACTTTTAAGTTGATAAGTGTAAAATTTAATCTTTTTCTCATTCAGGTATTTGGACAATGTACGAAAGTTCTGTTCGGAGTATATTTGCACTTTGGTTTCTCGAATGTTTCCCTTCGACAGCGGAACTATATGAAAGTTGTTATTGCCGATAAGTTGTGTAAATATTTTCACGAGAGCACCAGAGTTTTCCTCTCTTACGTATATTGGCGGTGGTTTCGGGTTAGTGACTTTTGTATGACTTTCATGAGTTTTGTTACTCTCACCGTCAACGTTGTCACTTAAAAGCGCAAATCGATTTGTGTTTAATGGCTCAGTTGCATTTCCTCGGTTGACTTTTTGCTTAGCGTTTTCTGGGTTTTGCGGACTAAGTTTACGCATGATGGAAATGTACCGATCCAGTTCGGTCTGTATAGCTACTTTTGAGGTGTTTGGGCAGAGATAAAGAGATGTTTAACTCCTCTCTCACTGGAAGTGAGAGAGCAATTGCTAAACGTCCAAACCTACTGAACTTTGACAATAATCGGTTCAGTAGGCTTGAGTTTATCAATTGAAACGAGCGATAGCCAGATTGAAATCTTACAAAAAATGTGTAAACGGGCGATTTGTTTGCATCGTTCAAAGACCACTTATAAACAAGTAAGGAAGGGCTAAGTTCGGATGACACCGAACCTTTTATACTCTCGCACGATAACGTGATAATCGAGGTTTCATTATCAGTCATTTACATATTTTTCAAATACCGTATTTGTGTAAAGTTTTATTCCGCTATCATCATTGGTTCCTAATGTATGTACTCGTATTATACAGAGAAGGCATCAGATGGAATTCAAAATAGCTTTATATTGGAAGAAGGCGTGGTTGTGAACCGATTTCACCCATCTTTCGTACGTGTCATCAGGGTGTTAAGAAAACATTATATACCGAATTTCGTTGAAATCGGTCCAGTAGTTCCCGAGATATGGTTTTTGGTCCATAAGTGGGCGACGCCACGCACATTTTCAATTTTTAAAAAAGCCTGGGTGCAGCTTCAATCTGCCCTTTCTTCCGTCAAATTTAGTGTTTCTGACGTTTTTGTTGGTCGTTAACGCATAATGGAAATGCCTGAAGGAAACGACTCTATAAATTTGGTTTGACATAGCTATGAGTAGTTTCCGAGATAATACAAAAAAACTTAGTAGGGGCAGGGCCACCACTCCCTATACTTCCAAAAATTAAGTTCATATATGCCCCTCCCTAATGCGATTCTTTATTTGCCAAATTTCACTTTAATATCTTTTATTTATGGCTTTAGTTATGACATTTATAGGTTTTCAGTTCGGTTTCTGCACTCGTCACCTGGTCCTTTGGTATATAAAACCCATATCGACTCTTTTTGTTTTAGGGCTTTCGCCCGTTTGTGAACAAATATAATTCTCTCCCCAACTTT
>NC_065923.1:44440530-44527686 GCF_024586455.1 Bactrocera neohumeralis | reverse complement strand
ACAAAATTCCAAAGAAAAAAAAATAAGTGAGTGTTCACATATGCGCATATTTATAGGTGTGTTGCAGAAAGTTTGTTCTTGCATTTACAGACATCTCTTTAGCTTCATGTTTTTCCATCCAAATGAACTCCGACATTTCAGAAGTACAGCTATATATACTTATTTAAGTGCTTTTTATTAAAACCGCAGAAATAAAATACTCACAAAATGTATATATATTAAAATTGTGTATACGTTTATGTATAATGGAGGATTTTAAAAATTAGTTTTTACAATCTCGAAATACAACAAAAATTTTCTTGGGAGTTTTTGGCTTTGCAAATATATGAAAATTAATTCAGTTTTAATACTATCAAGTGATATATTATATAGCTCTATACATATCTCGATTAGTTTTAGGTGTTAGAAACAACCTTTCTGTTAACAAAACTAATATTATAGAATATTAATATGTATATTGCTATGATATTGTACGATGAAATTCGAAGACGGTTTTGAGCTTCTGAAATTTGTTATTACTGAAATAATCCACAGACTTTTGAGGACTATCAACGTGCAGTCGCGGCTCAATTCAGTATTTTCGTTCTAATGTAATAACCCGTTAGCAAACACGGCATGCGTACAAAGCAAGCAGTGCCTTAATTTCGATAAAACTTAGGGCGTAGTTTAACCAACAATATTTGTGGGGAAAATTACTAAACACCCAAATGTACTGACACAAAAACAGCAAATGTTGCAAAAATTAAAGCTGCGAATTTATAAAACCTTTCGATTCATAAACCAAATTATCTGCAAGAGGTCAGCTTTTGCAAATGATGAGAAAAATAATATATAAAACTGGAAAGTAGCGAGCTCGAGTAAAGGTGAAAAAATACTGGTTCCTTCTGCTTCTTTTTCTTTTTAATTGGCGCAGAAACTGCTTACGCGATTATAGCCGAGTTAATAACAGCGCGCCAGTAGTTTCTTCTTTTCGCTACGTGGCGCCAATTGGATATTCTAAGCGAAGCCAGCTCCTTGATCCTTCCAACGAAGTGGAGATCTTCCTCTTCTTCTGCTTCCCCCGGCGGGTACTGCGTCGAATACTTTCAGAGCTGGAGTGTTTTCGTCAATCCGGACAACATGACCTAGCCTGCGTAGCCGCTGTCTTTTAATTCGCTGAACTATGTCGATGTCGTCGTATATCCCGTACATCGTTCCATCGAATGCGATATTCGCCGTAGTCAACGCGCAAAGGACCATAAATCTTTCGCAGAACTTTTCTCTCGAAAACTCGTAACGTCGACTCATCAGCTGTTGTCATCGTACAAGCCTCTGCACCATAAAGCAGGACGGGAATTATGAACGACTTATAGAGTTTGGCTTTTGTTCGTCGAGAGAGGACTTTACTTTTCAATTTCCTACTCAGTCCGAAGTAGCACCTGTTGGCAAGAGTAATCCTGCGTTGGATTTCCAGGCTGACATTGTTGGTGGTGTTAATACTGGTTCCTAAATTGACGAAATTATCTACAACTTCAAAGTTATGACTGTCAACAGTGACGTGAGAGCCAAGTCGCGAGTGCGACGACTGTTTGTTTGATGACAGGAGATATTTCGTCTTACATTGTTCACTGGAAGATCCATTTTCTGTGCTTCCTTGTCCAGCCTGGAGAAAACAGAACTAACGGCGCGGGTGTTGAGGCCGATGATGATACGCCAGCAGCTGTCCACTCTTATAAAAGATTGCACCTGCTCGATTAAGTTTTGCAGCTCGAATAGTTTCCTCCAGCAGCAGATTGAAGAAGTCGCACGATAGGGAGTCGCCTTGTCTGAAACCTCGTTTGGTATCGAACGGCTCGAGAGGTCCTTCCCGATCCTGACGGAGCTTTTCGTGTTGCTCAACGTCAGTTTACACAGCTGTATTAGTTTTGCGGGGATACCAAATTCAGACATTGCGGCATAAAGGCAGCTCTTTTTCGTGCTGTCGAAAGCAGCTTTGAAATCGACGAAGAGGTGGTGTGTGTCGATTCTCTTTTCACGGGTCTTTTCCAAGATTTGGCGCATGGTGAATATCTGGTCGGTTGTTGATTTGCCAGGTCTAAAGCCACACTGATAAGGTCCAATCAGTTCGTTGACGGCGGGCTTTAATCTTTCACACAATACGCTCTATAGAATCTTATACGCGATGTTGAGGAGGCTTATCCCACGGTAGTTGGCGCAGATTGTGGGTTCTCCCTTTTTGTGGATTGAGCAAAGCACACTTAACTTCTAATCGTTGGGCGTGCTTTCGTCTGACCATATTTTACAAAGAAGCTGATGCATGCTCCTTATCAGTTCTTCGCCCTCCGTGTGTCCATCGGCCGGTAATCCATCGGCCCCCGCCGCTTTGTTGTTCTTCAGGCGGGTAATTGCTATTCGAACTTCTTCATGGTCGGGCAATGGAACGTTTGCTGCATCGTCATCGATTGGGGAATCGGGTTCGCCTTCTCCTGGCGTTGTACGTTCACTGCCATTCAGCAGGCTGAAGAAGTGTTCCCTCCATAATTTGAGTATGCTCTGGGCATCAGTGACTAGATCACCTTTAGGGGTTCTACAAGAGTATGCTCCGGTCTTGAAACCTTCTGTAAGCCGCCGCATTTTTTCATAGAATTTTCGAGCATTACCCATGTCGGCCAGCTTATCAAGCTCTTCATACTCACGCATTTCGGCCTCTTTCTTTTTCTGTCTGCAAATGCGTCTCTCTTCCCTCTTCAACTCTCGGTATATATCCCATTCCACACGTGTTGTGGTCGATCGTAACGTTGCGGGCTAGGCAGTCTGTTTTCTCTCCGCTGCGACACGGCACTCCTCGTCGTACCAGCTGTTCTTTTGCACTTTCCGAAAACCAATGGTTTCGGTTGCAGCTGTACGTAAGGAGTTTGAAATGCCGTCCCACAGTTTCCTTATACCGAGTTTTGACGAGTGAGAGCAGGAGTGCAAGCCGAGTAGAAAATCGTTCGGCTGTCTGTTGTGATTGCAGCTTCTCGACGTCGAACCTTCCTTGTGTTTGCTGACGTACGTTTTTTGCTGCACAGAGGCGGGTGCGTATCTTGGCTGCAATAAGATAGTAGTCCGAGTCGATGTTAGGACCTCGGAGCGTACGCACGTCTAGAACACTGGAGACGTGTCTTCCATCTATCACAACATGATCGTTCTGGTTGTTGTCTTTTCGATCCGGAGACAGCCAGGTAGCTTGATGTATCTTCTTGTCCTTCTCGGGCCTCGGCGAAGTCGATTAGCCTCAACCCATTTGGGGAAGTTTCGTCGTGGAGGCTGAATTTACCGACCGTAGTGCCAAATATACCTTCTTTGCCCACCCTGGCGTTAAAGTCGCCAAGCATGATTTTGTCATCGTGGCGGGGCAGCGCTCATAGGTGTGCTCCAAACACTCATAAAAGCCATCTTTGGTCACATCGTCCTTCTCTTCTGTCGAGGCGTGGGCGCAAATCAGCGATATGTTGAAAAACCTCGCTTTGATGCGGATTGTGGCTTGACGTTCATTCACCGGAGTGAATGATAGTACTCGGCGACGGAGTCTCTCTCCCACCACGAATCCAACACCAAACCTGCGCTCCTTTATATGGCCACTGTAGTAAATGTCACAAGGACCTACTCGTCTCTGTCCTTGTCCCGTCCATCGCATCTCTTGGACGGCGGTGTTGTCAGCCTTTGTTTTTACGAGGACATCAACCGGCTTGGCAGCGGCACCTTTCCAATTAAGGGTCCGGACATTCCGGGTGCATGCCCGTATGTCTTAGTCCTTATTTCGTTTGCCATGGTCGTCATCAAAAGGGGGGTTTCTCATCCGAGGCTTGTTGTTCCTTTTCATTGGGGGTGTTTATAAAATGGCGGGTCCCAAACCCAGCGCACAACCCTATGTGGGGGATGTTTCAGGTTCTCACTTTAGCGCGCCTTCGAACGGTTGTTCTTAGGCTATCCAGAGGATACCTAGTCAAAGACCGGAAGTAGTGAGCTGCTTGAGCCATGTGTAAAAGAATCGCTTCTGGCCACTCCCAAGTGAATGGCGATCAGTAAACTTTCCTCACTTGCGTGAACTTCTACACATGACTCCATCCTCCTTCTGCTTATGTATCATACTAAGTTGCATTTTTACGAATGCTGAACGGGTAACCTAATTTTAGTACCAACTTACTGAAGGGTATATCTACAAAGTCAACTTAAACAATATTGACATATTAAATACAAACCCATGGAATTCATAGTCGATACCAAAAGGAAACTGTGTGTTTCGGTATTAATGCTATACATGTGATACGTATATCGAGAATAAACCTGTAATAATAAAATTTCATTTGAAATAGGTTTACAGAGGCATTATGAAAAAGATTCTTCATACTAATACTTAGTTTTCTAAGCCAATTTTGTAAAAAACTATATGTTCATTCCTGGTAGGTGATATTTAATAAAACATTTAAGGATATCATATTTTTGAACCTTATTATTATGTGTAATTGTTTTTTTTTAATTTTAATAACAATTTGAGTCAAATTGAAATAACATAGGAAAAAATTATGCGGATAATGATCAAAATAACTACTATATTTAAAACCAATTCTTATTGCACTTTCAATCGTTACCTAAAAATTATTGAAATCTGTTAACCTAGTAAATAGTAGAAAGTTTTCCGATAAATTTTATTAATGTGAACATTGAAATTTTACGTTACTGTTCGCAGTCAATAATTTCCAATTACTTTGCAATTCACCAAATTAAAATTGACCAATTCCAAATAAAGTTTGACAACGAGTGTTTACCATACTTTTGGTATAGGAGTAGACAAAGTGAAAACTTTGACTTAAGAGCATGTCTATTAATACAAAATATCAAGGTTAGTAATTGTGGTGGTAGCAATTTTAAATATGGTGCATCCCAGTTAGCAAAGGGCATTTATTGGTTAAAGAATTAAAGCAAAGTATTTTTTTAATTCAAAGTTACAGAAGTTTACATTACAAAACTGTTTAATTTTGAGCCACATATTTTTTGTTTATATGGGAACGTAAGGTGATGAGTTATGCAACTGAAGAAGATTTTGGTAGTATTATCTATCTATTCGTCACAACTCATTAAGCATTAATGCTGTAAAATAAGATCTAATAATCTTAAGATATAGGTGTCTATATAAATTAAAATATAAGGATTTAATGTTTTCATCTCCACATATGTACCACACCCCCTTGTAACAAATTTGTTGTCTACTTCGAACCACTAAATTGAGCATAAAAATAAATTTTAGCATAATAAATTTTCTGCCTTATTTGTAATAATGTATTAAAGTTTCTTAAACTTTAAATTTTTTAACTTGCATTCAGAAACTGTAAGGAAAACAAATCGACAGTTCAAAGCTTTGCATTCCAACGTCTCTGTATTCCTTTTCGTTTTTTTCTGCCTGGTTGGTTCGGCCTGTTGAATTTGGTGTTAGCTCTCCCCGATTGTTAAATGAAATTAAGGACGGAGCAATGTAAAAAGTTAGTACTACAGTTTCTTAGGCAATTTCGAAAAGTGTATAAAAAGTTTCGTAGTTAGTGTATGGATACCGGGGCGTATACGTAACATTCAATGATGACTGCCAAGAAAGTTTTACATCAAAATTGCAACATTTTATAAAAAAACTTATACTTGCGCATTCTTCGAATTGCCAGAAGAAACACACTGCATTAAAAAGTTTCAAATTTAGCCAGAAAGTAATCAGTTTCCTTATTATATTGCACATATAGGTTTCTCTCTAAAAATTCGCTTATTTGTGAACACATTACATAAAATAATGAACAATCTAATTATGTTTTATGGTCAAGTAAGTGAAAATTTGATTGGTGTTTTTCGAACGCATCATTCTACAGACTGCGTAAATGTAAAAGGTTTTATAAGGAATAAGTTTCGAAAATTCCGTATTAATAAGAAATAATTGTGAAAAACGAACGGAAATTGGTACATTTTTCATTGCATTCCACTACATTAATGCTGCAGTTTGTAAATGGAATGGATGCGATTGAGATGTTATATCAAATAAAGCATCACCTTATGTTGTTGCACATTATCCTGAAATGAACGTATTTTCGACGCAAGTGATTAATTGAGTAAAATTCGCTATTTTCATATAAAGATTACATGAGCGTTGTCCCTTATTATTTGGGACTGATGAAATCTTTATCATCGTAAATCGCTTCATTGTCTCTCGAAATATTCTTCGTTAAGATCTATACACTTTTGCATGTGTTTGAATCAATTGTCCAAGCACTTATTCTACTCTGATTGAGGTATTTCCAACACATGCCTTCTGAACGCATTAACTGCTCCTTAAGTTGTTAAAAAACGTTAAGGTCTCTCACTCTCATGACAGGTTTCACGATGATTTTATTTTATCAATTTTTACACAGCATCAAAATTTCCCGAACAACAACTGATTTTGGATTATATGGATATCGATCACATAATTTCAATAGCGCCCGGCGAATTCCTAGAGTGAAAAACTTTTGGGAATACGTTTCACGGAGAAGAGGGCACAATAGACCCAAGGTCTCTCTGCATACTTGTACGATGATCTTATTCTATCTATGACCTCGATTGAATATACACGACATCATCGATAAACACTGGTTTCTGATAGAGCTTCATCTCGAAAAAATTAGTTAGTTTAATCGGTGCACCGTTTTTGAGTTAATCTATGTCGACAGTTTTAAAAATATAATGAAACACATTTTCCTGGAAAACTACGTTTTTTTATTGAGAATAGTTCTCTTCGAAAGTAATGTACAAATTATAGTGACTTTCCAATTTTTCAATACCATTGCTTCAAAATGGCATCACTTTCGGTAATCACCTCTTCATTCGACGGAATTATTTTCTCAGCGAGTATTGAGAATTGAGAACACGAAACAGTCGTTGAGGGACAGATCTGAAGAATACGGCGAATGCGGAAGTAATTCTAAGCCCAGATAATATTATAGATTTTTCCTATCATTTTCTCTTACTTGTGGCACAGTGCATTACCTTGGTAGAACAGCAGTTTTTTTTTGGCGACCTCGTCCTTCAAATGGGTCAACAACACTATGTTATAATCGCTGTTAAAGGTTAATTCCTTTTCGCTTTTTTCACGCTTCGGTGGGGTTTCATTCTGTGCGTTTCACCTGCATGACTGTCGATTGGCCTTCAGATTAAAATGTTGGAGACACGTTTCATGTTATTTGCTTTATTTGTTTATTGTTACATATTGATGCAAAAACTGGGGGTTTATTACTATTAAACATCTTTAAAAACTGCTTTAAATTATTAACCGTGTGGCACCCAATTTCCGCAGAGCTTTCTCATATGCAAATATTTGTGAATAATACAATATAAACGTCCAGTTTATATGTATATTTAGAGTGCCTGCTAGCTCGAACAATTTCATTTGAAAGCCATTCAAAAATTTTGCTTGGATTTTGTCATGTTTTAACTGTATTTTTTTCAACCAAAAGCATCACGCACTTGTTGAATATTAGAGCTAATTAAAAACCATATAGATTTCATTATAGTGGTTTCAATTATGTATTAAGATACTCTCTTTAGTAGCTTTAAAACCCTACGAACTGCTAAGATGGCATCGGTTATTTACTTTAGCATGAAAAACTGGTATACTAATTAGAGATATGTAAAAAGTAATTTATTTAATGTGAAATGTCCATTATTTCAACAGGCATTTCTTACACCCGCAACGTTGTATTCGCTTATTATTTATAAACTACAGTAATGATTTAAGGGGTTGTTTCAGAGTGAAATTTTCGAAAAAAAAATCGATGTTCTTGTTGCATTATCGGATAGTATATACCATAATAAACATTCTCTGAAATTTTGAAATCAAAATTCGAATTATTATGGTCGCTACAGCGTTTCTTGTAGAAAAGGAACAGAGTGGGGAACATAGTGACTCCAATTTTTAAACGCGTTTTTATCAGATTTGCGCTTTAGAAAACGTTTTCCACTCTCTAAGAAAGGGTTTTGAAGACACCTAATTTGAAGAGAACATTTTTAACGTCCATCGATATTGCGCTATGGAAGCTTTTATTTTTGTTTTCAATTCTTCGTATTTTTTTCCACGAAAAACGGTCGAAAAAAAGGGCCAAATGCGAAACCATTTTGTCAAATTTTAAAAAACCAAAAAAGGCTTCCATAGCGGAATAGCGACTTTTTTACAGATAAGCAATATTTTTGAAATTTTTCTTTTCGACCAAAATTGCGGCCACAATCGTGGAAATCGTACAGGACGTTTTTTTACGTGTCATTTAAACAATTAATTTAATTATTTTTCTTCTCCTCTACTGTCGCAGAGACTGCTTACGCGAATATAGCGCACCAGTCATTTCTTCTATTCGTTACGTGGTACCAATATGAGATTCCATGCAAAGCCATGTCCTTCTCCAACTGGTCCTTCTCCCGGCAGGTACAGCCTTGAATATTTTCAGAGCTGGAGTGTTTTCGTCCATTCGGACAACATAACCTAGCCAGCGGCTACTGTCTTTTAATTTGCTATGAACTATGTCAATGTCGTCACATAATTCACACAGCTCAACGTTCCATCGAAGAGGTAGTGCTTGTCGATTCTCTTTTCACGGGGCTTTTCCAAGACTTGGCGCATATTCACATCTGGTCGGTTGTTGATTTTCCAGGTCTACAGTCACACTGATAGGGTCCAATCAGTTCGTTGACGGTGGGCTTTAATCTTTCACACAATACGCTCGATAGAATCTTATACGCGATGTTGAGGAGGCTTATACCACGGTAGTTGGCGCAGATTGTGGGGTCTCCCTTTTTGTGGATTGAGCAGAGCACACTTACATTCTAATCGTTTCTAATGCTTTCGTCCGACTATATTTTACAAAGAAGCTGATGCATGCTCCTTATCAGTTTTTCGCCGCCGTTTTGGAGTTCTTTAGACCGGTAATTGCTATCTTTTTCTTGGTCGGGCAATGGAACGTCTGATCCAGCATCATCGATTGGGGAATCGGGTTTGACTTCTCCTGGAGTTGTTCTTTCACTACCATTCAGCATTTTGGAGAAGTGTTCCCTCCATAATTTTAGTATGCTGTGGGCATCGGTGTCTAGTTCACCACTTGGGATTATACAAGAGTATGCTCCGGTCTTGAAACTTTGTGTAAGCCGCCGCATTTTTTCGTAGAATTTTCAAGCATTACCCCTGTCGGCCAGCTTATCAAGCTCTTCATACTCACGCATTTCGGCCTCTTTCTTTTTCTGTCTGCAAATGCGTCTCTCTTCCCTCTTCAACTATTGGTATCTATCCCATCCCGCACGTGTTGTGGTCGATCGTAACGTTGCGAGGTAGGCCGCCTGTTTTCTCTCCGCTGCGACACGGCACTCCTCGTCGTACCAGCTGTTCTTTTGCATTTTCCGAAAACTAATGGAAAATGCCGTCCCACAGTTCCCTTATACGGAGTTTTTGACGAGTGCTCTCAGAGAACAGGAGTGCAAGTCGAGTAAAAAATCGTTCTGCTGTCTGTTGTGATTGCAACTTCTCGACATCTGCTGCACAGAGGCGGGTGCGAATCTTATTTGCAACAAGATAGTGGTCCGAGACGATGGTCGGACCCCGGAGCATAGGTACCTCTTGAACACTGGAGATGTGTGTTCCGTCTATCACAATATTATCGATCTGGTTGGTGGCTTTTCGATCCGGAGACAGACAGATAGTTTGATGTATTTTCTTGTGCTGGAAACTAGCACTACAGATAACTATATTTCGGGCCCTGGCGAAGTCGATCAGCCTCAACGCATTTGGATTGTTTCCACGTGGAGGCTGAATTTATCGTCTGCATGCATACATACTTAAAAAATTAGAACACAGGAATTTATTTGTACTTCGAGTCCAACTAAAAAAAAATATGAAAAACAAGTAAGGAGGGGCTTAGTTGGGTACAAATGAATACTTTAAGGTTTAAAACGTGAACTAAAGGATCGCAATCCAAGCAATTTTACATACCCTAAGAGGAATCCCTTACATACAAATAAATATATAAAAAAAAAAATATTTGGCTATTTGTAAAGCATTTCACGCATCAGAAATGGTCTCAAAGCAATAGCTTTGCTATCGTACTTTAAAACTTTCAAACACACCCATTACTATTATATACCTAGTGGGTATGTTCTTACGCTCATGTATGTATACAAATTAAAATTTGCTAATGCTAATCCAATCATCATTGTTTTGATATTTACTCTTTTTGAGGTTTTTAAGCCTATTTTAAAGTTATTTCTTTATCTGCTTTTTCTTGCTGATTAACTCATAATGCTAACGCTTATACATATATTGCTTATAAAATTCGTTCCACCTTACCACATTACCTTGGTTTGAACCCTAGGCTAGTGGTTGCGACATTCTGCCACTTGAGTATGCTGGGGTGAGACTCAGCTTAAATGGCTGGTGGGATAATTTCATAACTGATCTCAACTAGATCAATTGCTTTAAAGAGTTTTTTTCATAAAACTTTTTAACTGAGTATAAAATTATATATATATCAAATGACTTAGTATACAGAAAAGTTATTCGTATATTCTGTGTTGCTCATACGCCATGGTATACTGCATGATTTGGACGCATAACTTCATGCGTATAATTTTTTAAGGAATGTTTTCAGGACAAATATTATTTAAAACTTTTTAAGAAACAGCAATTTCTGTATTAGATTATTAGAAAAAAGATCAAATACAGTTGCGTGAATATGGAAAAAGTCAAATGTCGGCAAAAAATAAAGTGAAATCAAAGAGGTTACTTACGTTCCATCTGAACTGAACCTTTAGCTGTGCGTTCTTCAGCTTAATTTTCTGACTTGGCAGTATTGAAATAAATATGATAAGGTAAATAAGAAATAAATATAGACCATAAATAAAATTTGAGAAAGTTCTGATTGGAAAAAGTCTTAGGAGAATTAGCACAGTAGTATCACTTGAAAAATTATGCAAATTTGCATCTTCTCGTGTAGTGTGTAATGATCGGGTAAGACATTATTAATTTTAACCAATTGGTTTGCTGGTTCTACAGAAAATAAATAGAATTTTTACTCACGAAACACAGTTTTTGCCAGCAAAAGCAAGATAGCTCACAATTCAACTTTCAAAATTTAAAAAGTAAAATACTATCGCTCCTAAAAAACTCGCTATTATCAGAAAGTAATTTGAGTTTATAATTTTTTCTATCACTTCAGCAATTTTTAACTAACAGTTTAAGCAGTTTAAAAGAGCATACAAATGTGAGGTTACAAATAAATTTGTTAGTCTACGTGGGCACTTGATCTATGTGTAAGCCACCTTCCGCATTAGCAGTAGTGTTCCTAGCTATGAATTATATACAAAGACTGCACAAACATATTCTTTATTCCTAAATGTACATGTGAAATTGCGTATGTGGTGAATGAGCATAAACAATCAATGCGGTGCTTATAATAATTTCTTTGTTTGCTGATATGTATTGATGAATAATTTACTTTGAAACGGAATTGCAAGTAGTCAATTATGAAGGCTCCTTCACTTGCAAACATTTATGTATCGTTTCTATGAAAGGTATAATCGATAATTGACCCACTTTAAATTTCAACAAATTGTGAATGATCGAGGTAAATAAATGGGTATTAATCTTGTCATATATTCTACAATTAGTTGAAAATAAATTTCGAGCAAAATAAATTTCACTACTTAGAGTTATTAGAAACAAGCTAGTATTGGTGTACCAAAAAATAAATATATCAAAGGAAGTCATTGTCGAAGCATAGTTACAATTGTTAGCCATTCAAATTGCCATTCGTACAATGGCAATTAAGTACAAAAGCCGATTTGGGGTTTTTGGTGATTCAGACGAATTACTTCAAATAAAAGGCTGAACTAAATATTATCGCTCTATTAAATTTCGTATTTGGACGTCGTTATTATTTAACAAAGTTTTGAATATCAGACAATAATCATGTCAGACAAATGTCATCCAATTTGGTACCCAAACAATATGGCCAATAGAATATTTTTAACTAATTGTATCAATATTCTCCCACATTGAGGGAATTGCTAATTTTCGTATTTTATATTACACCCATTTCATATACATAAATACTACATTTGGGAAAGTTCCAAATGAGAAATGACGAAAATGTAACAGTAATAAAATAATTGACACATTTTTACAATAATTCGATTGGTGTTAAACGGATTTTATAAAAATTCCAAGTTAAACAAAAATAAAAAGTTATTTCAAAATAAATAAATGACTTTTTATAGTATACGAGTATAAACACAAGTAAAAACGATGATGTGAGTATATCCAGTTTGTTTGAATAAGTAATATACCCCAGGAGGTTTAATGATAACTGCGTATATAATAATGCGTGAAATGTGAAGTCCATATATTAAAAAGGCTTATTTCATTTTGAAGCTTGGATCCTGAAACATTCTCAGAACAAGTAGTTATGAATCTTGGGATACCTCTGCTTTTTTTCAGGTATCTGATTTCCAATCGTAACTCACTTATTTTGTTGTGGCACCCGAATACAAACGATTTTTTAATGATTGAACATTATTTTAGCATAAGCACATTTCTCGAGTTTCGTACAAACTCTAACAACAAACGGCAAAAAATTAAACATATTATTTCCTTTCCACGCACGAAATATGAATTTCATACAATTTTGAAAAAAATTGTGTCTTCCAACCTAATAAATAATAATAGTTAATTTAATGGTCAACATACTATAGTTTCAGTTGTTTGAAACAAAATTATGTATTTGTCGGTTATAATTGCAACAAAGAAATTTATTTGAAGAAACAACGGTTTTAATGAAAGACAATTTTTAATTGAAGACGTCAAAATGTTAAAAAACACATAACTAGTAGGGAAAATCAAGCATTCATAAAAGATTAACCCAAATTACAAATAGAGGGTTCAATTTGCTACCGACAACTAATTAGGGGAATTGCAAAAATTTGGCTAGCTGGGGAATAAAGTAAACTCTATTCATGAATTTTTTTCTTCTTTACTGGTGTAGACATTGCTTATGAGGTTATAGCGGAGTTAATAACAGCGCACCAGTCATTACTTATTTTTGCAATGTGTCGCCAATTGGAGATTCCAAACGAAACCAAGTCTTTCTCCACCTGGTTTTCCAACGTAGTGTATGTCTTCCTCATCTACTGCTTCCCTCGGAGGGTAATTGAAATACGCGTTGAAAATATTATGGGGCTTTAAATTACCTATAATTTCATAAAGCGAAATGTTACTTCCTTCTACTCAAGACTTCAGTTACGCAAAATGGATTTCTTTAATTTTCGTATTTACAATGGCTTAAATTATAGCAAAGGAAATAAAAACAAAAACAAGTAAGGAAGGCTAAGTTCGGGTGTCACCGAACATTTTATACTCTCGCATGATAAAGTGATAATAATTTACATATTTTTTTTATTTTGCTGTAAAATTAATTAGATTAGATCAATTTGTGTACTTTGAGTATTGAATTGTATTTTCATTTCCTAATGTATATATTACACAGAGAAGGCATCAGATGGAATCCAAAATAGCGTTATTTTGGAAGAAGGCGTGGTTGTGAACCGATTTCACCCATATTTCGTACATGTCATTAGGGTGTTAAGAAAATATTATATACAGAATTTCATTGAAATCGGTCTAATAGTTCCTGAGATATGGACGGACAGACGGACGGACGGACAGACAGACATCCGGATTTCAACTCTACTCGTCACCCTGATCACTTTGGTATGTATAACCCTATATCTGACTCTTTTAGTTTTAGGACTTACAAACAACCGTTATGTGAACAAAACTATAATACTCTCCTTAGCAACTTTGTTGCGAGAGTATAATAAAGTACTAACAGTGAGACCAGCTGCCAGCTCAGAGTGCTGGTATCATGCATTAAAAAATGTAATTAACAAGTAAGGAAAAACGAAATTGGGTAGAGCAGAATAGATGATATTATACCTTAATGGTTCAAATTATTTGTGAATTTCGTTAGGATAAATCGTTTGTGTAATACATCAACACTCGCTTGTGGATGAAATTGTGTGCCCCCTCTTTGGTATCCTGTTACCTTGCAACAAAGGCTTTCATTAATGATCTAGATCGATTTAACTCAATGTCAATGTCAAACTAAATGAAATAACATTATCCAAAGTATGTGAGCTCTAAGAGGGGTTGTTATCACATTTTGTCCACATTTTGCACCTTTTTGGGAAATGTTTCAGAATATATTTATGTTTAATTTCATATATCCTGTCCTATAAATTGTTAAGCAAATATGTACGAGTATTCCGAAGTCCTTAAAAAATTTAAAGAACTCCATGTTTTAAATTCTTGACTGGATACTATAATATAATACTTAAATATTCATCCATATGATGCCACAATCAAAATATTTAATTGCATAACACTGGCAAGGAGATACAAAATTCTGGCAGATAATTGGTCAACGAAAGCAAGAACATCCATGTCAATATACTTCTTTTGCCAAAAAGCAAATGCGCATGACAGTCGTAAGTCTGATGTACAATGAAGTAATCAGTGAACAGCTGATGGGTAAGATCCACCAAAAGTACAGTTTTATATCTATATAAAATTACTTGCATTTCGATCCTTATTTTGACGTTTTCCACCATAAAGTATTTCCCTGGCTTTGATTCTTGTAAGTCGTAAGAGTACATTATGTTCAGTTGCATCCGAACTTAGCCCTTCCTCACTTGTTTCCAAATAAGTTTTTTGCCTACACAAATTTGAAATGAAATATAACATGATTTTCTGAAAACCTCCACCAGGTCAGTAACATAATATCGCAAAGGAAATGCCTCGTTCATATGAGTATCAACATATAAATATGTATATAATATATTTAATTTATAAAAATTTTCATAAAAATATAGTAAAGCCCGTAAGATGAAAGATTAAGATTATCAGCGTTCCCCTTAGTTGTAAAACAGCAGAACATTTAAAATAGAAAGAAAACGAAGATGCAAATTTTGAGATTTTCAGATTATGCAAACAAGCTTAATAGCAGGAAGAAAGCATTTGGTGGACGGGATATGGCAAAGCATACGGAGCAAAATAACAACTTTTCTGTTTGCATAGGAGAAAGAAAGAAATCAGATGTAAAAATACTATACAAATATGAATTGTTCACAAGCAGATGATACTTACATACGTACTTTTTGAAACAATTACATTCACCTATATTGCCATGTTTTTTTATTTGTAATGCACGTTTATTTAAAATAAATCAACATGAATAAAAGCGTATACAGAATATGGTTTATGATAATCTAACAAATAAAGTCTGTAATTGTTTAAATCGATCATATATTTATCGAATTTTGTAGTACGTGATGATTTACTTTTTATTATTTACTATTTGGAGATAATTTTATTATGTGTCTATACAATCCATCAAGCAAAATAAAAACTTGCAAAAGCGTGTATACTTCGCTCCTTGGTCACTTATGAATACTTTTATGAAATGTTGCTTATTGTTAATATTAAATAAATCGCCATTGGTCATTAATATTTTTATACTTTTCGCGGCAATCTACAAGAATTAGTTATTTCGTTGCAGCCGTAGTTAAATTGTATTCATGAGCAAATTTCGTTGATGTTTTCTGTGAATCTTTCATATACATAGGTAATCTTTTGAATACAGGCATTTGTCTTTAGTCAGAAATCTTTTTTGACGTATGCATATGTGTACGTGTGTATTTAGTTATAGGTACTTCATAGGTATATGGTGTATATGACTGCAAATAAGAATTCATGGTATCATTTAATGGATCGCAGTGGATGTTAATTTATTGGTGGAACGGATATATTCACTACAATCTTTACTATATAATAACCTCTAATTTCTTTAGCGCTTCTTTACATCGCGTACAGTCCTTATAAGCTTGAGTGCTTATAAGACAACTACTTGATATACTGACTTCAAATAAAATTTTAATATATTGTAAGTGAACGCTTCTAGACACCTCGAGATTTTTCTCAAATATATATGTAAGTAAGGATGCGTTTGTTACACGTTGGTTTGAAATATATAAAATGCCAGCGTACACAAGCGTAAATAACAATTACTCACAAATTTAATTAATTAGTCGGCAGCTAAAAAATCTTCTATAAAAACGTGTAAAACATAAAAATATAGTAATTCTTCATTGTACAGGGACCACATGCTTAATTGGTTCGAGCATAATCTTTTTATGTATTATGCTGCGATTCTTTCCACCAAATTTCAGCTTTTTCTGGTAGATTAATTTGTTGCTTCGTTCTAGCTCGTTGTAATTTCTTGCTGATACAAAATTATTTCCTTTTAACTGTTTAACTGTTTAATTGTTTTAACAATATCACAAGCAACAAAAAAGTATGAAAGTATTACCTCGGAATGTATAAAATTTCTTTTAGCACCCCTGTAGTAAATAAATTAATTACCTCAATTTTCCTAAATTTGTTCATTTCTGTAATTTCTGTACTTTAAATTAATAAAAGCTATCATGGTTCAATTTATTTTATTCCGTTTACTAGAGCTTTTATATATAATTTTTTAAGTCTTGTGTAGTCGTAAGCAAAGTCTATAACAAGAAAAAACGTTAACTTCGGCTGCACCGAAGCTAATATACCCTTCACAGGTGCATTTGTTTTAGTAACTATGTGTTTAGATATATGCTATAGTAATCCGATCTGAACAATTTTTTCGGAGATTACATTGTTGCCTCAGAAAATAACCTATACCAAATTTCGTGAATAAATCTTGTCAAATGCAAAGTTTTCCATACAAGAACTTTTTTCCGATCGTTCAGTTTGTATGACAGCTATATGCTATAGTTAACCGATCTAAACAATTTCTTCGGAGATTACATTGTTGCTTTAGAAAATAATCTATACCAAATTTCGTGAATATATCTTGTCAAATGTGAAAGTTTTCCATACAAGAACTTGATTCCGATCATTCAGTTTGTATGGCAACTATATGTTATAGTGGTCCGATATCGGCAGTTCCGACAAATGAGCAGCTTTTTAAAGAGAAAATGACGTTTGCAAAATTTCAAAACGATATCTTAAAAACTGAGGGACTAGTTCGTATATATATAGAGACGGACGGACGGACAGACGGACGGACAGACAGACAGACGGACAGCTTTTAACTAGAGAATCGGAATCCAAGCTTTATAATAATGTATATGGTTGTCATATATATATATGACAACCAACGATGGTTTCAACGTTTTCGTTCTGGTGTAGAAGTGGTCGAAGATACGCCACGCTCCGGAAGGCCTGTCGTCGAAAATTGCTATAAAATCGCTGAATTGTCGAAAGAGACCGGCATAGTAGCAGCCGTAGCATTGGTCAATAGCTGGGCATGAGTCATCAAAAATTCATTTCAATTTCAGTAAAAAAAAAAATTAAATTAAAATACCACAAGACTTTGTTGTTATATGTATATATAAGTATATATATATATATATATAAATATAAAATATGTAGTATATCGGAGTTAGGATTGTATCGATTTTATATAATTTTGACATGCTAATGAAATGTTCACTGAGAATTATAAAAGTATCTCACGTACCATCACCAATCATATGGAGTAAAGTCAGCCGGATGTTGGAAAATCCTAATATTAATTATATGGGGAATAGGTAATGTTTTTCCCAATTTTATCAAATTCAGGCAGAAAGATGCATTACTACTAGTAAAACACATTCCTTCATTTACATTGTCACAACTTACATGTTGGCTGATAGCGGATATAAAATCAACTCGAGAAAAGCTTTATGGCACCGCACACTTTTAGGTGAAATTCTATATCTCGGGTCCCGACCAACCGATTTCGACAAACTTTGGCATTTGTTACATATCCTTATCTCCCGTTGCGTAAATTAGTGAAATCGGACAACAACTACGCCTACTTTCTATATAGCATATTTAGACCCCGGTACCTATAGTTGACTTTTGTCAGAAAATATCGTTCAATGACAATTGAAATTCAGACATAGTACTTCTTTGACAACTGAATGTCTGTATGTCAAAAATGGGTTGAATAAGACCAATAATTCGTCCCCATATATCTAACATAAAGATAATCGAGCTTCCGGGTGACTTTGTACCGCATATATCGGCCAATATGAGAGTTATCTCAATGAAAATGAGCTAGCGTGTTTAACTCACAACAGTGTATCTTTATGTGTTACTAATTTGAACGAAAACTTGATCTACCCCCATATAACTAAAATCAGGATTTTCGAATATCCCACTGACTTTACTCTATATGATTAGTGTTTTAGTATGTGACATGTTAATAGTTTGTGGTATTGGGAAAAATAGATAAACTTTGGTAGATACTATCCTAACTTTCATATACTACATACATATGTATAATGGTTTCTGTTTTTCTAACAAACCTTATGTGTCTGTCCGTATATGAGTTATATATAGAATATAATTCTATATAAAATTGCATGAGTTTCGATTCTCAGGTTGACGTTTTCCGTTTTAAGGTATTTCCCTTGTTTTGGTGCCTGAAAGTTGCAAGAGTATAAAACGTTCGTTTGCACCGCACTTAGCCTTTCCTTACTTTTTTATTTTTTCTTTGAAGTAATTTGTAATCCCTTAAACTGGAGAGTTCGTAACTAGAATGAGCTGTCCATTATAGGTTATAGACGAGTTAACAACAGCGCGCCAGTCGTTTCTTCTTTTCGCAAGGTGGCGCTAATTGGAGACTCCAAGCGAAGCCACGTCCTTCTCCACCTGGTCCTTCCAACGGAGTGGAGGTCTACCTATTCTTCTGCTTCCTCCGCCAGGTACTGCGTCGAATACTTTCAGAGCTGGAGTGTTTTCGTCCATTCGTCGTATATCTCATACAGCTCATGGCGCAAAAGGATCATAAATCTTTCGTAGAACTTTTCTCTCGAAAAATCGCAAGGTCGACTCATCAGATGTTGTCATCGTCCATGCCTCTGCACCATATAGCAGGACGGGAATAATGAGTGACTTATAGAGTTTGGTTTTTGTTCATCGAGAGAGGACTTTACTTCTTAATTGCCCACTCAGTCCGAAGTAGCACCAGTTGGCAAGAGATATCCTGCGTTAGATTTCGAGGCTGGCATTGTTTTTGGTTTTGATGCTGGTTCCAAGATAAACGAAATTATTTACAGCTTCCAAGTTATGACTGTCAACAGTGACGCTCCCTTTGGGTAGAGCGGCCCCCTACTTGCAGGGGGGAAGAATAAACCCGTGGTAAGGCATGCCTGTCGTAAAAGGCGACTAAAACCCACATGCACTGTGTCTGTCATTCTGGGCTTTCCTTGAAATGTCAGCATAGTCCATGTCAGCTATAGTTCTATAGTATTCGTCCTAAAAAATTATTATTGTGCACTGTATTTTTTATTCCTGGTTTGCAATGACATTTTGTTGCGAGACAAATGTCATCAGTCATTTGAGTTCTTAGGGGCTCAACTGGCAGTAGCGAAAGCTACAAAGTCTCACCAGAGACAATAACCTAGTACCATGGGACACAGTTAAGCCCTTGGAGTTTATTCCAATCTGCTCATTGGGCTTGGCCCTTTGTGGAGATTCGTGGTGGCTGTGGTTTGAACCTAAATGCAGGAAGGGCATTTTGTCCAATGTGGATTCACAGTGCGGCCGGGTGCCGGACCCAGAGTACGGCAGAGGTTTTAGGTCGGCCTCGTACCCGACCAAAGTGGCTGGGGTGTCCCTATCCACCCGAACCACTTGGAACCAAGGTATAAGTGCAGAATGCATTAATGCTTTGGTTCTCCAAGGTAGGAGTGCTGAATGCATTTATGCTTCAACGCATTGTATTGATCTACGTGCTTCTAGGAATAAAAAGCAGCGTCAGATTAGGCCTTCGCAGGCAGGTATTCACGTAATTCACAACGGACTCTGTCAACAGTGACGTGGGTGCCTAGTCGCGAGTGCGACGACTGTTTGTTTGATGACAGGAGATAGTTCGTCTTACCCTCGTTCACTACCAGACCCATCTGCTTCGCTGCCTTATGGAGCATGCAAAACATGCGCGGTTGTTAAGGCCAATGATATCACTATCATCAGCATACGCCAGCAGCTGTACACTCTTATAGAAGATTGGACCTTCTGGAGCGGACCATTGCTACTCTATATTTTAAACATAATTATTTACATAGCTCTATACCTGCGATTTTACTACTGTGTATTAAATTTATATGTATGTATTTGAAATAGAATGCCGTTTCCCTTACTTGTTGCAAATGTATGAAAATAAAAGAACTTTCTGTTCATATGTGTTCTCGTTGGTAATCAAAGCTTTTGCGTAATTAAGTACGTAATTGGAAGTAGTCAACGGGTTTATATAAAATTAACACAATGTAATGAAATCCTGATACATACCTGCTTATGAATGTAAGATATACATACTTATAGGCTTAGACCTGTGGTCAATTAATTAAGGGCAAATTTCAATTTGCTTCGGAACGAGAAGTCTACACAGCTCTTATATTCAAAACAATGGTATGACTATGGGTTTGGTCGTAATGTTCGTTGACAAGTCATATGCGGTCATCATTTTGCTGCGTCAGATATACAGGAAATGAATTTGTTAAATTACAATAGGAGAAATTCTGTATTTACGGTGCTATTGTTAATTCTATGTGTGTTTAGTTGTATCAATGAACATACATAAATTCCAATGACAATGCTTATGTGGAAGGCATTGGTGGTCAATAGATCCGTTGTAGTTTCCAGGAAAGAATAAAGTATTTTTCTTTCTGATGACAAAGCACTAAATATTGAAAGAGATGTGTTTCATTTGAGATATACTATACATTTGAATATCTAGCTTGAGTTACTGGCAGTTTTGTCATTATTACTGCTTATAAATTCACACATAAACGTTTGACATAAAAAATTGTTCGTGAGTAATTACATATCTGATCTTGGCACAACCAATTGCATTTTGCATAAAGGAAACTATAATGTTAACTTTTTCCAAATATTACCTCAAAATTTAAGGCTGACTAGACTACTTTTTTGAATCTTGAATTGAAATATATCTCGAATCAGAGGTATTTTCAATAATTCGCATAAGCAGACATTTTTATTATTTACTGTACCCAGTTGAATTTTTGTTCCCAACTCGACAATACTATTTTTAATAAAAAAAAATTCAAATGGGTACTTGTAAGCGTAAGTTCAGTTTTTAAGTTTAAACTATAATTGAGTTAGTAAATCGTAAGAAACTAATTTTATTTCTGGGCTGCAGTAATTAGAGTGCTCAACGAGAACTGTTTGCTGTTACAACCAAAGACATACATATTAGTCGAGTGAGGAAGTTTGTAGCATCAGTCTTACTTAATCTTAACAGAAAAATTGTATACATTTGAGGAACACGCGTTAAAAATGCGAATGCTCCACAACAATATTTGCTGCACTAATTGTTAGGTGTAAGAGGTTAGGTTTTGTAGATGAGCGTGATCACTTCCACGCTCACAAAACGCCATTAATCGAAAGTGTATAAAGTGCCATAACTATGGTACGCCGCAAATTAAAAAAAAACTCAAATTTGGCTCAACAAATAACATTAAGGAAAGGCACTTGTGGTTTGAAAATTTAAAAAATTAGATTTAAAAAGTTTAATATCAATTTATTCAAGCCAATAAAACTATGTCACCGAACATTACCAATTTTTTTAATCCGCTTTACTATAGAGTAAAACTAAGCGAAATTGGATGATAAGATAGATATCTCTTTCTAACAGTACAAAAATGAGAATATCGGACTACATTCTACATTGATTCTTTCACATTCCACTGTACAAATAAAGTATCAATTAAAATAACGGGATAAAAGATTGCACGAATGCTTTTGAACTTTGCCACCTTGTTCCCAACTGAAACTGTTCAAGCTGCTATGTTATAGTAGACTTTTGGCCGAAAATATCGGTCAATAATAAATAATAGAAATTCAGACAGAACCATTTCCTAACAATAGTAATCCTGTGTAACAAAAATTGCTTGAATCGGGTCAGTACGCCCCTAAGCCCCATATACTTCATATAAAGATTTTTGAACTTCCGGGTACCTTTATACTGTATATAGTATGTCGGTTAATAACGATATTTCTATTAACGACGCATATTTATGCTTAAAATTGATTAGAACAAGAGAAAACTTGCACTAACCCCATTTAAATATTATCACAATTTTCGAATAGATTAGTGTTGGTATGTGAGGTATGTAGCTTAACGGGTTCCCGAGAGCATTTAATTATATGTGGCATGTTAATAGTATGTTGTGTTGGCTAAAATAAATAAAATCGGTTGAGGATTATTTATACTTTGCAAACTATATAATTGTTTTGTTCATCTAACGGTTGTACGTATCACCTTCAACTAAGCGAGATAGGTATAGGGTTATACAAATAAAAATGATCAGGATGACGAGAAAGGTTGAAATATGAGTGACTGTCTGTCCGTCCGTCCATCCATTCATGCCTGTAACTTGAGTAGAAACTGAGATATCTTAGTGTAAAAAAATGGCGAGTTAGTAGATTGGCCTAATCGGACTACGCCACACCCACAAATCGCCAATAACCAAAAACCTATAAAGTGTGATAACTAAGTACTAACTAAAGATATAAAACTGTAATTTGGCAGAGGGATCGCAGTAGCGAGAGGCATCTCTGAGTAAAAAATTTTGAAAAACACTCACACCTTCTAACTAGTTTAATGTACATATCTATACTAAAGCTACAACAAATCCATTAAGTGGAAACAGTATATGAACTCCTATCGACTTGGAAGTTGGGAGAGTATGAATTGTTTAGATGCCCCCGAACTTAGCTCTTCCTTACTTGTTAATATAATTTTCACTTAGCTTGTAATACCTTCATGAAGATATTTAATCCGCTGTGATCCTTGCAAATTGCAAGAGTATAAAATGTTCGTCCGAATTTACATCCGAATTTGGCTCTCTCTTACTTGTTTTAATTTAGTTATAAATCATCTAATATTCATGTATAACTTCGAATTTTTTACTATGCAGAACTGTGCTGTGAACTGTGGTAACGTGGGATGACGGAACCGTCTTCCGGTTGAGGTAATATGAGAACGCGGAGGTGTCAGGCATCGAGTGGCGTTTATCCTGAATACCGACAAAGCCTGTCATTTTAATGCCAAGGATTTCAGACCAATTAACCTCGCTTTTTGTAGAAGACGCTACTGAAGCTTATGGTCCAGTACATCAGAGGTCAGTATATCGGGAGTTATAATGAGAGTTATAATACATTGAGGTTCAGCCTACAGCACGCTCGGTAGACATTGATTTCATTTGTGTCATTGCTGAAAAGCTCTTATACATATGGAATATGCGGTGAGGTCATTGAGGGAGCATTTAAAAATGTGTAATCGGAAGGGGTCATTAGTGCACAATATAGGTTTGAAGTTGAAACGAACCTCAAGTATCTCTTTCATTGTCTTATGTGCTCTACGAAAGATCAACTGAGACACCCCGCAAGACTGTATTTACTTCGAATAGGTGTTTTGTCGATATGCGACGGTCTTTTTGATCGATACCTAATAGTTCAGGGAGTCACAACAGCAAGGCTTCTTTAGCTGTCTAAGTTAGATTATAATCGTTTAATTAGTCGTGACAACACGAAAAATCAGCCTATTTACCTAACTTAACCCACTTGTTATATCTTGTTAAAAACAAAATGAAAAAAAAGATCAAAGTATTTTCTATCTCAAGGTTTTAAAATTGAATTAATATAAATCAACGATAATATTAGTTTCTGATCCATAAGCTCTCTTAGACTTGAAATTTAAATAAGATTATTTATTGAAAATTACGGCGATCAATCAACGAAACAAATGCGCAGTCAATTGAGTGATGTCGTGCAATTTACCTAACCCAACGTGACGGAAAAGCTCCACTTACTTTCGCTTATTCGCCTGTACTTAAGACCACATTCAATAGTCGCTTAATGCCGCGTTTTGTACCGAAGAAAAATCACTTACGCTAATGACTTTATGGCGCACCGAGTAAAGTAATATATCAATTTGGCTTCGACTGTTAATGTATACTTATTTGAATATACAATGAAAACTTATGTATCCAGTTATTTAACATTCAATGAAGGTGGTAGGTGAGGCCTAATCAATCTTTCTAGTAAGTCATGAAACAAAAACTTCGATACATCAAATTAACGCTCCGCGTGCGTTACTCGTACATTGTTGCCATTCTTACCTACAAACTAAAGTGCACGTACAATGATTTCATTCTAATGCTAATAATTACCTTAGGTTGACTCAAAGCTAAATATATTATCTTAAAGCGCTCGACATCATCATGAAGTTTTGCTGACTGCTTCCAGTCGACTTTATATCAAATATCATATCATTAACACACAGTTAAAGAGTTATTTAATAAGTTAACAAATCGTAATCTTTAATTTTCAATTGAATAAATTACTGGAAGAAATTTTTAACGCTACCCATCAAATACAATGGAAATAACACTATTATTCTTTTTCTGAAGCCAATATACATTTTAAATTCCTTTCTTGGAAGTTAAAAAATTATATGTAGATCAATAGATATCGATAGACAGCAAAACTATTAATAAAAGTCAGTTTTAAAGCTTTCGAAAAAATGCATGTTGTTTGGAAAATTAACGATATTTAAAGTAATAAAATGTCGATATAACCTGACGCACAAAATAATAAAAATATAATAGTACTTTTCAAATGAAGCCTGGTTTTAGTATGTTCAACCAAATTTAATTGATTGAAAGAATCAATTAGAAAAGTCGGAATGATTATCGATTTGGAGATTATTCTAGAAAATTATATTTTAGTTGGCTAATGATTCGGGCATAGACTATTTTTGGTTCTCTGCGATACTACTTACAGTGCCATTACGTTATCCATGAGGACTCTGTGGTCTCACTAACGATAAATCTTTCAGTGTCTCATACCGTGGAGCTCCGAAATGATTGACGTGTTACAAGCTAATGCGCTTCTCAAACTGCCAGCTCTATTCTGCAGGCGTGTGCCGCCCCCAGACTGTAACCAGTGAGTATTCCATTCAGTATCTTCCTATTAAATGTAAGTTGAAGCTTTGCATATTTGTGATCTACTGTTTTACATAGAACTCTTGCAGTTTTACACGCAGGTAGATCGTTATATCGAGTTATGATTTTCCTTGACCATGGTGATCATGTTTTCGGGTGACAGCCGTACACCACATTTGCCAATCTCTTCGAAAATTTGGCTATACCCTAAAACTTTACAGTTGTATAAATAAACTTGCACTTTCATTTCAACATAAATGTATGTCGCCCATATCTCTACTTTTTACCGGCTTTCCAGCGTGTCACACGAAACTTTAGTAAGTAGATTAAAAGTTTACTCCATGTATAAGTTGTTTCCAGCTGGAGGTTTCAACTTTTGTTTTCCAATTTTCTGTTTTCTATATGTACAATATATGGTCTACAGTTAGTTGTCCTTTACTAGAAATTATCGCCGCCAAACCCGAAAAGAAAACCCGACGGCAATTTGAGAGCTGGCATCTGCAAATTACTTGAACTTACAACGTGAATGCGGAACTATTGGCGCTCGGATAGCTGACAGGGGCATTCACCACTATTACAATAATAAAACGAGTGGGACTATAAATAGCTGAAAGTGGATCGTAGAAAAAAGTTCACATATTATAATGAGTTACAATATCACAAAACTCAAATTTAAAATGTATTAAAGCGGTTGAACATTTCTTCAGAAAAGACATATACTCGATTAAGGATTGGACACACTATCATAACACACGCCCACCTACTATCGGGTAAAAGCCCATCCATTTGCCCCCTTTGCGATGACACCGCTTCTATCAAACACTTACTCACACTCTGTCCGATGCTTCACTCAACAGCCCACAACTCTGGCAACATTGATGATATGATTGTATATAGATTCTTAAAAACCAACGATTTGTTAAAACATATTTAAGCAACTTACATCTTTACTAACCCTTAGCAAATAGAATTTTTCACCTAGTTATAATTTCAAGGCGGCTGAAGGCCTCGTAGTCAGTGCTGCGTTTATGTTATTTATATAATAAAACTCTGTTTTGTTATATGAATTATTATAAATAAATAAATAAATAAATCTGAAATTACTTCGCCAAGAACGAAGTGATTATTTGGTTAAGTGAATTCCTTATTTGTTCGCATCAATTATGATGCTATAGTCTGCATTGGCAATCTTGGTAACATTGCCAAACACATTGCCATTAACATTGCGATTAGCACCAACTGTTAAATAATTCACAGCTGCTTAACCACAATTCCTTTTGTAATTGCAATTTAGAGATAGGAAAGTAAAATAATTCAAAGATTTTATTTACTCTTCTTAAATTAGGAAAGTACATAACGAACACTGGAATTCAATAGTCGGCCTGATTTGCTCAGGGAAATCGACGAAATAATGAATTAGTTAAAGTACACATTGCTGATTAAACTGTTAAAGGATTAGCCATTACAACATACTGACAATAATTTGACATTGACTTGAATTGTCTCATGGTCATACTAAGTTCATCTTACCTCTATATTTTAGCGCACTTAAACTCAAATTTGAACACCAACAGATTGGACTTTAAGTGGGAAAAGTGGAATAATTAAACTGAACGTCGTAACTGTTTACTGGTGAAACAATATATTCATAAAGACCTAACAAAATATAAAATTATCTTATTTTATGAAGATATCTCACACTATAATTAATATGTTTGGCGAATATTGGACGGAAACCATTATGTTCAGCATATTAGAAATATGTAAAGTTGGCACTATTTTATACAAGTTTCTTTATCAAGTCTCCAGTGATATAACACTCGATCAAAAATATATTGAGGTATTCCTTTGTCTCCGGTATAAAGTCAATTAGAGGACTGAAAACATTGTAATTATATCGAAAATGCGTACAAAAAAGTAGGGTCTAGACAATTATTCATTCTTAATTATACTCTGAATAGGGTATATTAAGTTATCCGCAATGTTTTTAACACGCAAAAAGAAACGTCGGAGGTAAAACAAAAGCTAGTCCTTCAGCTTTTGAATAATCGATATGAAATTTTCATTCTTGTTTTCTCCTTTGTTAGAATCGCTGATATGGCATCACTATAGCAAGTAGCTGCGAGACAAACTGAACGATTGGAATCAGTTGCTTGTATAGACAACTTTATCAAAGGTAAAAAGCTGTGTGATAATGAATATATTTTTGTCAGCAAAATAAAAGAAAAAACTATTTATAACAACATATGTATATGTTAAAATATTGGACTTCATTGCATTCCACTCTCATCAAGATCATGTGATATCACACCTTTAGACTCCTTCCTGTGAGGATATATAAAATCTAAAATGTATTCGGAGAATCCCGCTACGATTTCGGCCTAGGAGCAAAACATCGCGCATGTCATTCGCCAGTTACCAGTCGAGATGTTCGAGCGAGTTATCGAAAAGTTTAAAAGATATAATCTTCACTAAATAAATGTATAAAATTGTTCTTTCGAATAATAATAAACATTCCACAATAATTGGTAGTTTGTGTGTTTTTTTTTAGTAGGGAACTCGGAATGGATCACCGTTTAGTACGAATAAAATCTTCAACACATTAATGTAGCAAAAAGCTACGGAGGCAGAGGCAAAAATTAATTGAATATCACTAAGTAGAGTTATAATAATTAAATTTATTTACACCTTATTTTTATTTGGAAAAAAATATTCCAGAGAATCGCACTATCTGAAAAATGTATTTTCTGAAATTTACACTGAAATCCACGAAATTTTTTTATCAATAGTGCAACAAAACATGTTGCGAAACAAAATGTACAGATGCTTACCTAAGTTAACTGAAATATATCCTCTCTGTTTCATATGTTATACTTCTTGTATACGATAATTGGGGCAATTTAAGGTTTACCAAATTTAGTTCCAATATTTAAAACTGTTACAAATTTGTTAAAGCTGTGTTTCTTTGTTTTTTATATATTCTACAATTTGCACAACTTAAGCTCAAAAGCTTTTAAGAGTACACTGATTACACCTAAAATTTTTTGCATCTGCTTAAAAAGAAACTCAGAAGTTAGCTGCAACTTGTCTTAGTTATATGTCGAAATTAGCATTAATCATAGGAAAGCGTCTGGTTTTGTAATCACACCGAACTTAAAAGGCATCGCTATGCAGCTGCCGCACGTGCATCAGAGTGAAAAACGTCAGAGCTGCCATTAACAGCACAGCGTTTGTGCTCCACGGCGTATGGGCAACACTAATTTCTGTGTAATTTCATTATACCATTCCGCACAACCCGAATGAGCAGAAATTTTAAATGATATGCACGCTGCAGTAATGATTTGAATATTAATGCAATTTAAGCATAGAAAATGCAATTGAGTAAATTGTGCAACACCCATTTCGCGAAGTTATGGTAAGTCATTACACACATACATATACACATGTCTCTTTATTCATCTGAAATATGCGGAGAACGCTTGACAGATGAAATCATTTTGGGTCAAGGCATATTGATATTAGCTAACTTCGTTAAATTACCCATTGAAAAACTTCCAATTTTTCACAAATTAAATTTTGCTAAACTGGCAAAAACTTGTCACTATAATATACCGACTGTAGTTATAAGGACTCTCTAAAAATATTCTTATGCCAAATTTAATCTTTAAGGCTTGGGTCGTTTTTAATTCTTAATTAAATAATTATCTTAATTGTAATTGGTTGAACAAATATATAAATGTTTCAACGCTCTCAAAATTCGATCACAGCAAGACTGACCTGTAATTAATGCTTGGTTATATGAAGACATATATTTTATTAATCCCTTCCTACATTAAACATAAGGTAAAATGTACTGATTTGTCAATCAATTAAAAATTTTAAGGTATTGAAACCACTGCTCTACTCAAACCAATTTTTGTTTATAACAGTTATCGCCATCAGAAATTATTTTAAATTCGATTATTTTGCTTTTTAAACTTTGTTTAGGCGTTTTATAAGTAGGAATTTCATTGAACTAAAATTGTAAGCAATGAACAGCTATTTGTGTAAAAATATGTAAATAACCATACATAGGATGTTCAAGGAGCACAAAGGTTATTTTTAATCTAATAATCACATAACCCGATAACCACCTTACCGTGAACAGCCTATATTTATTTTTACGCGTGGCTGAGCAAAAAATAACAAAAATAAGAGATCGTACAGTAATCTTAACACACAAGTGGCAAAAAAAATTGGAAAATTTGGAATAAAATAAACATTCCGTTAATCAATGAAAAAACTGCCTCGAAAAAACCGAAAACATTGCTGAATAAATATCATAATGAAATAAAATTTAAAAGTAGACCAAGTAAGTCCTTAACGTTTCTGGAAACAATTGATCAAATGTTTTATATTGGAAAATGTCAGTGCGCAAAAACATTGCCTTGCTGCTGTTGGTTTAATACCCATTCAACTCCAAGAGTTTATGATTGATCAGCATAGTAAGAGGAAGCTAAGCATTCCGGAATTCGAGGCGATTGCTGTTGACCCACAATCAACCCTGGCGCCAACTAGTCTTGATCCATTTTTTTTCCAGGCTCAACAAATATGGATGTTAAATCAGAGCTGATGTTTGCCATGCCAACTGCAACTTCGTCGAAAAAAAAAATTAATACCAAAAGGTACGATACACCTCATTTCGCTATGGCGTGCGATAGGTTTGGAATCGGTAATAGGGTTGCTTCTTTTTTGGCCACATAGCTTTTCAAAGATATTGTTTTTAAAGATGAAAATGGGGAACCAATAATTATGGACAAATTTAAAATTTCACGTGAAAGAAAGAAATGTAGAGATTCTCTTCGAAGAAAGCAACTCAATGACTGTGATCTGGTAGCCTTCTCCTTTAATGGCAGAAAAAAACAACTCTCTGACGAGCGAAGAAGAAAATGGAAGATATCATCCGAGAATGGTAAAAAAATCACATTTAGTGGTTCTTAAAGAGCTTGAGAGCAGATTGTTGGGTTACGTAAAAGTCGACGCCGAGGACGCTAAAACAAAACAGAGGCAATTGTGCAAGTTCCTTATAGAAAACAATATGTCCCTTGAGGGACTGATTGGAATTTGCTGTGATGGAGAAGCAACAAACACAGGTTCTGAAAATGGAATTTTAAAGAGATTCGAAGTCATGTTGAATAGACCATTGCACTGGTTTGTTTGTTTATTACACTTTAATGAACTTCCACTTCGTCGTTGGAAAAGTCCACTACAAGCGGACCGCGCACAGCTAGTGGGATAATAACAAAGCAAATCGAAACATGCGAGCAGATGGCGGTAAGCAAACAATTGTTTTAAATAAATAAAATCTTTCTGTGAACCCGACTTTGAAGCCATTTTGTTAGGAAATATGCCTCCACCCATTCATGAAAAAACGCTCTCGACTGACGTTCAGTACTTGTATCGAATGGCAAATGTAGTTTGTGATGGTTTCTGCCTCGAAAATTTAGCCAGTATGAAACCGGGACAAATTGTGCACTCTCGATGGCTAAAAAGGCAAGCAGATTCTTACGTTTATATGTGACAACTAGCTCACCATCAGCGAATTTAAAAACTTTGGCAACTTACATAATGAAAGTTTGCGTACCGATGGACTTTAACATTATGTTATACAACTCAGTTGTATTCGGCAGTCTCTTGTTTTTAAATTTATACAGTCCACGCCATATTCACCACCAACGCTGCGAGAAATTGTTAACACTGTAATCCAAAATAATTCATACTTCGCTCATCCTGAAAATATCTTACTGGCAAAGCTTTATGATAAGAGAAAAGATGTTCGCGAAAGAGCCATAAAAAAGATACTACATTATCGTGATAAAGTTTGTGATCCGACTTATCTAAGGGTTTATGATAAAAAGCACGCAATAAATTTTGAATGCTCAGACTACTTTGATCTGGTTGACCTAGATGATGACAGTGTTTTGTCTGAGCCTCCATTCTCAGCAAACATTTCATACGAACACTTGTTGCAGTTTATTGAGTCTGATGATCCGCCGCTTCCTGACCCAGGGATTCCATGTCACACCCAAGCAACTGAGCGTTGTGTAAAGCTTCTGACAACAGTTTCCCGACGAGCTATTGGAAAGAATAGAGACGATATCATGGCCGTCACTATAGAAAGTCGTACTACAACACCACGCATGGAATCCAAAAAAGGCTTTAAAACCTTAAAAAACTAAAACTTGAAAAGATTCCCAGTCATCAGAAAAAAAACCAATGTCTGTAACTTGCACCACAAAAACATTTAATTTTTTGAAAACTTAATTACAATAATAAAATTTTATTTTCGATCTATCGTATTTTCCACAATTTTAGAATTTTTCAAAAAAATGTGGGAATAGAATAGAAGCACGAACTTTCGTTATAATCGAAGAAACCAAGCACAATTTTCCGGATCGCTCCTTATGAAAGTATAGGTTTTTAAGTACAATTTCAATTAATTTTAGACCCATGGTTGCTTGGCAAAACTTTCTTAGAATTTTCTGTAGTTTTCGTTTTTGCTAGCCGCTTTGTTGATTTTTTTCCACCCATACAAATCGACCCGGCCTAATGTATATACTTTGAGTGTCTATTAGAAAAGATTTTATAGGTGTCTTCATATAATTAAATACATACGTCGGTACATGGGGATCTGCCTCTCTACCTTCATTAAAGCTAGTATGTGCTAATGTATATTTGACTGTAAACTACCATGAATGCGTCGTGCTTTCCGTAAAAGTTTGATAAGGCTTTGATAATAATTAATATTACATAGTTTCTAGTTACCTCCGGTGAAGCTGCTGAAACGAAATCAAGAAGTAAGGGCTAAGTTCGGGTGCAACCGCATATTAAATTCTCTCGCAATTTTCACAAGTCAAAAGTGGGAAATACTTTTAGACAAAAATTCATATTTTTCGAAGGAATCGTAAATGCATTACAGATATACTTGGTCTTAAGGGGTTATTTAGACTTATTTTCTGAAAAGAAATCGTTTTTTTAAGATTTTTTATGCAAAGACGGGTTTTTTTAATAATTGAACACTGTGATACGTTCAAACGTTTGATTGTTAAATTTAAGTTTTCGGTGAAAATGTGCACATTTGTTGGTACTACAGCTCTTGCGCCGATATACTTTTTTTCTTACACGCTTTGCAGTGAGCATGATAAGTAGGTGATAGTTCACGGAAAAAAAACAGTTTTCTTTAGTTTATACGTTTTATCTTGGGCGAAATAAACATTTTTATGCAAGTGAAGATGATTTTTATTGATCGATCGTTTTTTGTGGGTACAACAATTCAGCTCTTTCATTCCCAAAAAAATTTTTTTGTTTCAAATAAAAAATCCTTTGTTAAAGTATGAGATATTGTAGTTTTCAAGTAGCTAGTAAAAAATATATCGAGTGGTCACATGGTTCTTGAGAAACCTGTTCACTGCAGCCGTACTTTTTAAAAAACATCATTTTGAGATAATCACGAACGAGCGTTCGGCACATACTCATGTGAGAAGCTCTAACTTTGGTTCTAGTGCTCAGACCTCAATGAAATTTTAAGACATAATCTTAAAAGAATATACTTCAAGGAAATGCAATAAAAATATCGATTTTTCCAACCCACACTAGTGTACATAACCCCTTAATAACTTATACTATAGTATAAATATAGATATAAGTTTAACAAACAATTTATTCCAAAATTTTCAATTTTACATTCTGCTTAATGTCCTTGACATTTGTTTTAAAATCAACCTCAAATCAGTTATACTTTATTGGACAAAAACTCCAATAAATTACCAAACTTAATATTGGTATTGATAATAACATATTTGCACGCAATTTCATTGAAATAATTCACGCGAAATTATGACGATTTTATTAAATTCTGGCATTAGCACGTTTCAATGAAAATAAAGCTAAACGGAAATTAAAATATATTTATATTAGACATATGGCGACTCTCTCCGACTTTTAATCAAGAAAGGGTTAGGTCCATTTTGAAAACTTTTAACCTAATCTTAACTTTATCCTATTTTGACAATATTTTCATTGATTATTGATATATATTTTGTACAGTGGAGAATTATACAAAATTAAAAATTGTGTGCTCTTTATCCTTTCTGTAGTTTTCAACATAAACGTTATAAGAGAAGAGGAAATTTAATAGGTTTTTTTAATGGTTAGTGAGATATATACTTGGAGCCTATAAGGAGCAGGGCCATTCCCACTTTTCATTAAGTTTTAAATCACGGAAACACATTTATAATTTGATATCGCGTACCAAATTACAGTTATCTACCATAATTTTTAGCTTAGCTATAGCACATTATAAGTTTTTGATTAACTGCATTTTGTAGGAGTTGTAGTAATTTTATTTCTCAATCTGCAGTACTGAACTTTTTACTTTAAATGGTGTTCAGAAAAAGGTCTAACAAATTTCTTAATATAATGATATGTACCCAATATAATTAATAAAATAATATAACCTTATCTTTATCGCAACATATCACGAGAGTATAAAAATTGTCAACACTTGAAAAAGTTATACAATTCAACAAAAATAAATTTTTTGAGCTTGGGTTTTAGTCAATATATTCTGGTTATATAATCCCGCGTTAATTTCCAATCCAATAATTCGATACCGAGGAGTTTGTACAATGTTTGTTCGATTCCATCCATTTTCACACTGTCGGTAGGAGCTCTTATGATGTTTGCCCTAGGCGAATTTGGGCGATGTAAGTTTAGTGATTTAGTAAATATGTACAGTAAGCCTATTCGAGGGCGGAGATACGTCCACTTTTTCAAAAATTGAATATAATAGTTTCTCCAAGTTACTGAAATCCCATATGCCAACTTATGGTGCTATACCTTAATTTAGTGCTTAGTTATGGCACTTTATAAGTTTTCATTAAATGGCGTTTGGTGGTCGTGACAATGGTCCGATTACGTCCATCTACGAACTCGTCCTCACTTTTTAACCAAGAAACACTTGTACCAAATTTGGTAAGGTTACCTTAACTCAAGTTATCGAGACACATTGATCTGATCATTTATATATATAAATAACCCTATACCTAACCCGATTATTTTTAGGGTTTTACATACTACCATGTTATGTATAGCAATATGATACGAGAGTATAAAAAGTGGCTCTTAAGTGCTAGGATAAGGATTAAAATGCACACAAGATCAAAAAGGGTTGTGCACCGATTGAAGGAAAGCAGTACAGAAAACATGTCTACTAATAGAGCGCGATTTGATATCGCCGTCAATGCAGATTAAACGTTTCTCCCTCTACAAATCGATCAGAAGAAATAATGTAACGACCAGTAAATATGGGTTTTCCTACATTTAAGTTCTTTTTAATACTAAGAGTTGACATTATTTATTATTGCTTTCAATTTGTAACTTCAAATACATATTCAACGGTTTTTTACACTCTGTTACAAAATTAATAAGTACTTGTATAAAACTATACCAAGCAAATTCTCCCTACTATTGAAAAATTTGTTAAACTTAATGTTAACCCCGCCCATAACACATATGTAGAACCTTAGGTTAAAACTTACTAAAAGTGCGCTAACTCAATAATAAGACGCGTCAGAAACATTAAATTTCACACTCTAGGTATTACAATCCTTGATAGGATCCAGCATCGAAATTGGACAAATGGACATTTAACCTATTTCGTTAGTTGCGTATACGCAGCGTTGACTTTTTAAAAAATTCTATTTGCCGAGACTTTTAGTTGGTCATGAAAAATTTATAATATTTAGTTCATATCTTTCCGGTTGCTAGGTTGCCTCTCTTAAATAGAATTGTTCAGGACGAATGTAACAGAAAATATTCTTAATATATAATTTTATAATTTTTTCTTGCCTTTTTGTGAACATATTTTCAAAATTTTGTCTGTGTGTGTTCTGTAGGGGTTCAGATAAGAATATACTCTGTACACATATAATTTTTTGAAAACTAGCGTTGCATATACACAACAAAGGTAGGAAATGGGTTAAGTGAAAACTCATATCCTAGAATGGGTATATAACCTTAACCGGATATTTTTCTAAGGCAATGGGGAATTGGACCAGTTGAAACCGCAACCACGTCTATTTGTCATATAATATAACCTTACTCAACTTTGCAGTGTATAAATCAAGCACCAAAAAAAAAATTAGCATACAACTTTGCAAAAAGCCTACGGATATAAATTATGAAGACTTTAGTCTTAGCCTCCTCCACTAATGAAAAAGCAATTATTTGTGTTCTACTTGTATGTATATATCGGACTGAGTGATTATATGGCTTATGGCTTAACCCAAATATTAAATATGAATGTGATCTATTCATAATTTTTTTAATAATGAGTATTGAGAAGTATTTTTTTCTTAAATCAAATATTTTTGTTTTTTGCCCAGAAATCAAAAGACAAATAATATATTATAAACTTTGTTGTATGTACCTAGAATTTTACGAATTTCTGAATCCTAAAATCATTCACCTCAACGCTCAACGAGCTTTTTGTATACTGTGTATAACACTCCTTTCAAAATTAGCTACTTTAAAAAGCTTTTGTCTTTCTCGTTCTCCAAAGCCGTCTGTATGAAACTACTGTGTAGAACTAGGATTTCGCGGATTGTTGAATCGACTTCGCTGACTTTTGTTACTTGATTGTTGATTGTTGGCACTTGACTTTTGGCATGCAAAAGCAGCTTGTTTTCTTTCACCAACTTTTTGACACGTTCCGCATTTTGTGTTGACTTTTATATATTGCGGTACTCAATTGTTTTCATTCATTATGTGTCTATTCCAATAACTCAAAAAAGAGAAACTTTTAACCTTTTGCTATAAGAAATATATTTGAATGAAATATATTTGATTAGAAACAGTTGGAGTCAGATAATATAATTTTGGTCTGATAATATAAATGCAAAACTCTCCGAAGGAATTTTATCAATAGTAGATTTAACATATTTAAAAACCCATATTAACCGATAATTAGATGAAAAGTGTTTTAATTTGGTTTTTTTTTTAAATACGTAGCTGATGTGGTATTAGCGGTATATTTTGGTTTGAATATTGTTTATTAATATCTCCAGAAAATCGAATAAATATCAATGTGCCTATTAAATACTATATGCGATTAAGTTTTCACACTATATTCTTAATAAAGATCTATCCACCTCGTTCCCTATCTAAACTCTAGATTGTAGAGTAACTGCAACGGCTAGCTCTCTTATTTCTAAATTCTAAATTTTTTTGATAAAAAAGGCCAAGCCGTCCAAACTGTAAGAAACATGAGTACGTGCTCGACTGGAGTGAGGAAAGAATTTCTTCTTCGCTGTAATAACAATTCATTTGTTGGAAGAGCTACATGAGATGTAATATTGGTTTACAAAGCAATCTATTCCCAATATAACTAATTATAATAAATTTTTATAGTTATCAGATAAGGTTAAAACTTTTTTAGTACATGATTCTGGCAAGATGTCAATTTTATTGTGTTTTCCGGTGCAAATTTACATAATTAATTATGTAAACGTCTTTTTGCAGCTTCTTCACTACAAAAAATTATACAAAGCTTTTAAAATTTACTATTCGTTTACTGTTTACTGTGCCAGGTTTACATCGAATATTTCGTCTCAAGTAAGAAAAAGGTGGCAGTTAGTTAGCCGATTCTACGACAGTCGGGCTTAAGTTATAAGAAAGAACACGGATTTTTATCCGACCAAACACCATCAAATTACTTCAGAAATATTTTATTCCGCTACAACAACAATAACATGTACGCAGTTAATTTCAAAAATGATTCTCGTGAACTTCTGAAAAAATTATGCTGCCAAATACCCAGATATCTGTATATCGGTATCAGTGATCAAGTTAGGAATGGTAAACCAATTTTTCAAAGTTTTGGACGAGGAAAAAAGAAGCATTTGTAGAAAATTTCCGAACTTATTATGAAAAGTTGAAAGGTAGAATAATTGATGCAGCCATAATTGAAAGATAAAGATTTTTTCAAAATTGTTAGTGTTTGGTAAAATGAGTCGTGGAAAATTTTTGTGTTGTTTTGTCGTCGTTTTGTCAAATGTTGAATGTAACCATTAAGTACCAAACTATATAGAAATTGTACAAACTGTGTTAGCAAGCAGAGTCTAGGAGCTCACAATTGTCTGCGAACTGCAGAGGAAAATCTAAATAGATGGAAAGAAGCTGTCAAGGTTGTCGAAATCGTCATATGATGGCAAATTACTGTTGTTCCTTCAAAAAATATTGCTACCTAAAAAATGTAGCAGAAACACTTTATTGAAATATACCACATATTTTTGAAATTTTTTTCTTTGAATTTAAATCTATGCTAATTTTTCAGAAACAAAATTGACATGATAAATAAATATGTTATACAACTTCATGTTTTTTGATTTTTGTATTGTAAAATGAAAAATATATTTAAAATTAAACAAGAACAAATCTAACAAAACCAGTGGTAGATTCATGAACTGTGGGTTAAAATATATCCATAATCGATCTTATATATGGGGAGCCAAACCATTGTAGATCAGTGTAATTCTTGGTTCCATTTTGCTTTTGTTTAGCAAGTATCGCCTGATCTTCAACTTCACTACAATTTCGAATTGTTGCGTTGACACGTGTGCTGCATATGCAAGTGGTCACGTACTTACGACTGCCTAGTTTGACACTCACTCTACTCTGTAGCGCAGCTATTGTAGTTCCTTCTTCAAAAAAGTCACGTATGAAAACCACATATAGCGACAGTTTTGTAAGCAGCAAAAGTATTGTTTTCTTGTTTGTGCGTTTTACAACAGAAGTTTGTCGAAATTTTAGCATTTCTTGGGTTTCAGAATTTAACTCAAGAAACTTATTGCAGTAAGTAATATTAAGTCAAATATTACAGCTACATAAATAAGTATACCGAAAAGAATATTTAAGTAATCAAAAAGACTTATTAGAAAGAAATGTTTTTAATCGTGACAGGTTTCGTTATTATATAGTTGCTGTTTTCTAAAGACGATATGTCTGAGGTTGAGCCCGCATATTGTATCACATTCATTCATATGGTTATTTTTGTATATGCTGACCAAATATTAGTAACATTCCTCAAGGTTGGACCATTTGGTAAGCTCCTTAGTCCCTCATTGAAATTAAACACAAAAATTATGATAAAAAATCAAACCGCTGGACAAATCATTAAAAGTATCGAAATTGGCAAAAACTTTTAATATTCATACTTTGCATTGCCGCCGGTACTATTGACTTGAATACTGTACTTATTTGACTGTAATTGAATTCCATTTAACGAGTTTTAGTGATAATAATAATATCGGGTGATTTTTTTGAGGTTAGGATTTTCATGCATTAGTATTTGACAGATCACGTGGGATTTCAGACATGGTGTCAAAGAGAAAGATGCTCAGTATGCTTTGACATTTCATCATGAATAGACTTACTAACGAGCAACGCTTGCAAATCATTGAATTTTATTACCAAAATCAGTGTTCGGTTCGAAATGTGTTTCGCGCTTTACGTCCGATTTATGGTCTACATAATCGACCAAGTGAGCAAACAATTAATGCGATTGTGACCAAGTTTCGCACTCAGTTTACTTTATTGGACATTAAACCAACCACACGAATGCGTACAGTGCTTACAGAAGAGAATATTGCGTCTGTTTCTGAGAGTGTGGCTGAAGACCGTGAAATGTCGATTCGTCGCCGTTCGCAGCAATTGGGTTTGTGTTATTCGACCACATGGAAGATTTTACGCAAAGATCTTGGTGTAAAACCGTATAAAATACAGCTCGTGCAAGAACTGAAGCCGAACGATCTGCGTCGAATTTTCAGTGAATGGGCCCTAGAAAAGTTGGCAGAAAATCCGCTTTTTTATCGACAAATTTTGTTCAGCGATGAGGCTCATTTCTGGTTGAATGGCTACGTAAATAAGCAAAATTGCCGCATTTGGGGTGAAGAGCAAGCAGAAGCCGTTCAAGAACTGCCCATGCATTCCGAAAAATGCACGTTTGGTGTGGTTTGTACGCTGGTGGAATCATTGGACCGTATTTTTTCAAAGATGCTGTTGGACGCAATTACGGTGAATGGCGATCGCTATCGTTCGATGCTAAAAACTTTTTGTTGCCAAAAATGGAAGAACTGAACTTGGTTGACATGTGGTTTCAACAAGATGGCGCTACATGCCACACAGCTCGCGATTCTATGGCCATTTTGAGGGAAAACTTCGGAGAACAATTCATCTCAAGAAATGGACCCGTAAGTTGGCCACCAAGATCATGCGATTTAACGCCTTTAGACTATTTTTTGTGGGGCTACGTCAAGTCTAAAGTCTACAGAAATAAGCCAGCAACTATTCCAGCTTTGGAAGACAACATTGCTCGAAAAAGTTGCCCAAAATTGGACTTCCCGAATGGACCACCTAAGACGCAGCCGCGGTCAACATTTAAATGAAATTATCTTCAAAAAGTAAATGTCATGAACCAATCTAACGTTTCAAATAAAGAACCGATGAGATTTTGCAAATTTTATGCGTTTTTTTTTAAAAAAAAGTTATCAAGCTCTAACAAATCACCCGATATAACAATAAAGCGATTTAATACTGTTGTCAAGTATTATTCAGTGTCAAAAGAACATGATAAATAAGCGCAAATTCTTTAATTAATGTTTTTAACACTCAAAACATTCCATTTTTAATGCTATTAACTTATTTATGAAGATACGGTTCCTTGGTAATTGGGATATTTCCAAAAAACTTACATATTGTGATATTGTTCGTCGTCCTCGTACAACCAGGCGTATGAGTGACATTTATATCTACGAAGAGTCGCTTAGTGAATTTAGAAATGTAGTTCATATCTTTAAAACCTAAAAAGAAGTAACCATTATTCGCATGTTTACTACTATACGTACTCACACATTTTATCTCGTAGCTTTCGCTAATATAGCACGCAAATTCTCATTTGAACTTTATTCAAATTAACTGTGTAATGTTGACTTTCAATACATTTTCATTGCTATAGTTGGTATTCATTCGTTCACCAGCTACTGTAAATTCAGTGCTTCGTGCCAGATTTTTTTGTAACTTCTATTACAAAAACAAATCTGCAATTTCTTCTCGTATTTTGTGTAGTCTTTGCTGCCTTCAGAGTTTGACACATTTATTTGTGTTTATGGGCACGTCACTAATAATAATAAAATAACGAGCCTGCAGCGAGCAAAGAGTGGTTGAAAAATGAAAATATTTAGAGAAGCACTCTAAAGATATAAAGGTAAACAGATATTCAAAGAACTGTACGTCTATGTTCGTGGATGTAGAGAGCAGTAAAAGGTAACAAAAGAGTGAATTCAAAGGCAAATAATAATAGCCAACTTGCCATATATATTCATTTAGGTAAATGGAGCAGAATTGGCTCATTCTCGTATATGATCATTGCAAAGAAACATTCGCAAGTATTTAGCTTAAAAACGTATATATAATACATAAAGCATATAATATGTATATATATATGTGAAGAAAATATGTTAATTATATTTAGATAACATGTTTTTCATTATATATATTTATTTATGAAGCTTCTTCTCTCTGTCAGGCCTATTTCTTCCTTAGCTATATTCAAAAACACAGACTCTGGACTAATTACTGTTGTTAGCGCGCAACAACCCTAAATTTATAAAATGTTTAAACTTAAAGAATGTACATTAAAATACAACTCTAAGGATTTATTAAATTTTGATTGTACATTAAAATGCAACCATGTAGATTAGGGTGATTCAACAAAAAATTTTTTTTTTTTTTTTTCAATTGGTATGCAAAAATAGGTTCCTAGACACCTCTAAGAAAGCCTCTCCAAATATGAGTTTTTAATTGTAACGGGAAGGTCCTCCGCCTAACGGTTTTCTATTTTTTCTTATTATCAGATAGAAAAATTTATATCTCGCTTCCAACTACTTGAAAAAATATTTTGTTAATTAGGTTTTGTAGGAAATTGAATGCTCTAAAATATGGTCTCTTATGATTTTTTCGTAAACCCAACCGTTTAAAAGATATTAACAGTTGAAATTTGACTATTTTTGGAAAAATTCTTTTTTTCTTATTAATTTTATAACTCAATGAAAAAAAATTATTATGAATGATGATACACATAGTTTGTAGGAAATTTACTGCTCTATAAAAATGGTCTACTATGATATTTCGATTAAGTTAAGCGTTTACGAGATATTCATCGTCAAACATCAATGCATATTATGGTGGATCAAAAAAATTTTTTTTTTTCGTTAAGCTAAGAAAGCCTCTCCAAAATCCTAAGAAAGCCTCTCCAAAAATCTATTCATAATATTTTTTTTTCATTGAGTTATAAAATTCATAAGAAATAAAAAAATTTTCCCAAAATAGTCAAATTTCAACCGTTAATATCTTTTAAACGGTTGGGTTTACGAAAAAATCATAAGAGACTATATTTTAGAGCATTCAATTTCCTACAAAACCAAATTAACAAGATATTTTTTCAAGTAGTTGGAAGCGAGATATAAATTTTTCTATCTGATAATAAGAAAAAATAGAAAACCGTTAGGCGGAGGACCTTCCCGTTACAATTAAAAACTCATATTTGGAGAGGCTTTCTTAGAGGTGTCTAGGAACCTATTTTTGCGAGTACCAATTGAAAAAAAAAAAAAATTTTTTTTGAATCACCCTAATGTAGATGTATGTCCCGCTATTTGTCTATGCTAGCTCACCTACGGCTTACCATTTTGTGTTGGCTCATTCCCTTTTGATTCGCTGGCGGATTGTAGTTGTATGTACCGCTCACCTACAAGGAGCACAATTATTTTAGCGAACGATCGAACGATCGAATTATTGAACTTAAATAAAATTCAAATCGGCTTAAAATAAGTGTTTTACTTTGCCACCCTCCAACAACTGTCATTTTTCGGAAAAAATTGAATTTAACGCATCGAATTTTTTATTACAGTTTTTTATGTTTTTGTCTGTAAATTATTCAAATGTATTATTCGTAACGAACATCTATTATCTAAAACACTAAGTTTCGCGTTTTGAATATACCTATGTCAACAAATTAGCAATTTAACATTGTGGATCTTGATAGAAAAGACTGCCTTATCAGTACATTCACGTATTATTTCTATCCCGATACCGTGCGTTGTGTAATTAAATGTGCAACATAAGTAAATTAACCTGGCTAGGGTGCGTGCTCGGTTTCCAATGCAACCCAATTAAGTTCCGGTACATGTGAAAGCGAGCGAGATAATAAAGCGCATAGTGAAACCAAGAAAATCCTTACACAGATATGCATGTACATAAATATGCATACGTAATATATAAATGACTAAAATAGTAGGTATGATTATAATTGTGTTCACTCATTCTTATGTTTAAATATAATATATATACATATGTCTACAGGCCGCAGTAGGAAGTACTCGAACCGCGTTCGAGGAACACTACATGTGCTATATCCCATTACCGTTGTTAGCGCTACACAAGTTCAGTTATTGGCCTGTTTTCTTTTTGGTTTCTGGCGCGTAGTATCACGATAGCTGTGGTGCATCACGCAATTAAGTTTTATTATGTAGATTATACTACTAAATTATGAATTTATTAAAATACATTATTGACCAATGGGGACATGCCGTCCGATATAACTTTACAGCCAGTTTTTGTTTATAGTTTGTTTCAGCAATTTGCTATTTTTTATATAAAGCAAAAATTAAGAGCCTCATTAATTGTCAAAAATTTAATAATGGTTCTCTTTATAAAGGGTTATCCATTTCGAGGTTCTCTACTTTTTATATACTTGAATTACCCGTTATAAGATTTTGTCAACACATGAAAATATTACCACGGTTTTGCAAGTTGCAAGAGGTAAGTTCTTCGATTTAATTCGTGTTTTTTAAAGAGACTCACTGCAGCAGGTGGAAAACTTTCTTAGCACCGTCGGCGTGTAACTCGAAGGATAGGTATACTAAATTTGCAACGAAGTTTGGGTGTTACAGATGTCAACGACAGATGGCAAGCCTACTAAATAAGCAACAGGTGGCAAGACGAGGGATGCTTGCAATAGAGTATCGAGAGCGAACGCGAGGAAGTAAGACGCGCAACTTTGGTTTTTGGAACTTTACGTTTAATATTCTTTGAATTATATACTAAATTAAACATTCTAATATTCATAATTAAATATAAATATACTCGGTTAATAAACGGTGTTTCATTTTGATCGATACCTTAACATCTCAGAAGTGGAATTTATTTATCCATACGCCTACAAGTACATAAAACGTCGACGCAGTGGCAAGGGTGTACAAGTATAGTACACGAACGACGAGAATCTTCAACGATCAACGGCAGCGTAAACGTGCACGTAATAGCAAAACGGCGCATCGTCATTTGAAGAGAAGATTCTCAACGGCGCAGCCAAGTGTAAGTGCTGCAAAACGAAGCCACAGCGAAACGCCAACGTCTTATTAGGAAAGACACACCGAGCAATTACAACGAATTGCAAAGCAGAAACAATAAAAGCAGTGTACGAGTGTAGTACACAAACGACGAGAATCTGCAAGGAAAGGGACAGCGCAAAACGAGCACCAACGTACAGCGTGTTTGTATAGATACGCAAAGAAAGAAGGCAATTCAACGAAGGCGCAAGCGTGCAACAAACGGAGCTGACTGCGCTGCATACAACAGTCGCGACTGAGCAGATACGAAACCACGCTAATCAAACTTCTCTGCGTCTACGAGTCAACGGTTAAATTTTAAAACGCATACACACTCTAGTTGGTGCGTGTGCAAGCAGAACTTCCAATTGGAATTGGCAAAACGAATTTGAAGCAGTACCAAGCAGCGAACAGCAAGAGTAAAACAACGAAATAAAGGCAAACAAATCACAGTGCAGGCTCTAAATAAAAGGACGGTGAAATAAATTGTTTTAGGAATATTGGTTTTCTACTAATAAAATATTTCTTTTACAAACATGATAAAGTTAAATACGCTAAAGGTCATTCAACTGAATGCACTACTAAGGGCTAACGATTTACCAACGACGGGTACCAAAATAGTTAAAGTAGCCAAACTGCAAGAAGTTTTGGGTGCTGATGAGGTAGATCCGATGGAGCTTGAAGACGATGGTGCGGTATCCACAGATGATGTACGAGTGCAACTGAATAGCTTGAGAGAGGCGATGGCAAGTTTAACGTCAGCTATTGGTACAATGAATCGTAACTCAGAACCGATACCAGCGAACGATGAAATTCAACAAGCGTCAAACAACAACGATGGTGTTAGGCCAGATTCAAGCTTAGCGACCTGGGAATCCGCTGATGATCTACGAACAGCATCACGCCCAAAGATGAGAATTCAGGATATGATAGGTGTAATGCCTGAATTCGACCCACTCAAAGGTTCAACGTCAGCAATGAAGTTCATAAATCGAACTCAGCAACTACAACAATGCTATGGCTGGAAGGAAGATATGGTTTTGATCGCGGTTCAGCACAAAATGAAAGGCATGGCCAAACAGTGGCTGGACGCGCAAGATGTTTTCAGTTCCTGGTCACAATTCGTGCACGCATTTACTGCGGACTTTCCGTCAGCACACAACGCAGCTGAAACGCATAAGGCGCTTATGAAGCGCAAACGCAAACCCAACGAAGACTATTTAGAGTATTATTACTCCATGTTAACGATAGGTCGACAGGGTACGGTGGACGATGTTTCCATCAACACACATATTATTGGTGGACTCAACGATAGTATACTAACTAAAACATTGGCAACAATGAATTTTGCGACGTGTAGTCAACTATTGGTGGCGCTCAAAAATTTAACGACAGTCAGCAACGTATCGGTGACTCCAACGGCGTTAACTCAGCAAACAGCGAAACCCGAATTGAAAGCAAGTGCGAAGCCAACACAAATAAAATGTTTCAATTGTAATGATTACGGGCACATTGCAGCCAAGTGTCCGCAACCTCAACGGAAACAACGGTGTACTATATGTACAAAAATAGGTCATGAAGCGAAGAATTGCAACAAAAAGGTATCTGTTGCGAAGATTGGCGACCACGACGAACACGACGAAGCCCCTCCGGTTACAAAAATGGTGGAGCTTGAAGGAAGGCAGCTGGAGGCTTTCATTGACACCGGCAGCGTATGCTCGCTGATACGTGCATCTGCAGCAGATGGTATGCAGACGAAGGAAGCTAAAAGATGCTTTACAGGATTCGGCGGATCCAAAGTGCAAGTTACTGAACAAGTCAACGTTAATGTGACTATTGACAAAGTCCAACGCGAGGCGACATTGTATATTGTTGCTGATGAGTTGCTGCCCTACGATATTTTATTAGGTCGCAACGTTCTAAAAAACAACGGGTATCACATGGTGATTGATAACGGAGTGCTACGGCTAGAAGAAAACGAGAAAGCGGACTTAAATATATCTAGCTGCTTAACGGAAGAAGACAAAGGCAAGACAAGGAATCTTTTAATAATTTTTAAACAATGTTTTGCAGAAGATATTAGTCAACTTGGTAGATGCAAGGACGTACAAATGACCATAAATGTAACGACATCAGATCCTATCTTGGGCAAACGGTACCAGGTTCCGTTCTCACAACGACCAACGTTATCAAAAATTTTAAAGGAACTGCTGGACAATGATATAATCCGTCCAAGCAATTCCCCACACGCCGCATCAGTGCTTTTAGTAAAAAAATCCAACGGTGAGAGTCGAATGTGCATCGACTTTCGAGCATTGAACGAGGTCACGGTTAAGAAGAACTACGTTATGCCAATCGTGGAGGAACAGCTTTCACGTCTAGCTGGCAATAAATATTTTACGACGCTGGATATGACCTCCGGCTATTATCAAGTACCTATGAACGAAGAATCGAAAAAGTATACTGCGTTTTTGACGCATGAAGGGCTGTTTGAGCATAATGTTATGCCTTTCGGTCTAGTAAACGCTCCAATGGTTTTCCAGGAGGTAATGGTAAATTTAATTAAAACGCTTAAACAGCGTGACAAAGTGGTCAACTACGTAGATGAGGTCATCATAGCCACGAAGTCAGTTGACGAAGGTATTGACGTACTTCGAGAATTTCTTGAAGCTGTAAAAGCAACAGGTCTGACGCTTAGACCCTCGAAGAGTACATTTTTGACCCAGCAGGTGCAGTTTTTAGGTCATGACATAAATTCCGACGGCATACGTCCTGGTGAAAACAAAACGAAGGTGATCGAAGAGTTTCCGAAACCCACAACGATAAAATCAGTGCGGCAATTTTTGGGAGTAACCGGCTATTTCCGGAAATTTGTCAAAGAATATAGCATCATAGCATATCCATTAACGACACTGCTGAAAAAGAATGCAACGTTTATCTGGAACAAAGAACAGAACGATGCTTTTGAGAAATTAAAATCGATTATAATTACGAAACCTGTGCTGACAATGTACGAAGCAACGAAACCACACGAGGTACACACGGATGCGAGTTCCATTGGGTTATCTGGTATTCTAATGCAGAACGACAACGCTAATGAGTGGCGACCTGTGTTTTACTTTAGCAGGCAGTGCAACGACGCAGAACGTAACTATGCCAGCCACGAGCTAGAAGTTCCGGCAATAGTTGAAACTCTGCAGCGATATCATATGTACTTAATTGGGCATAGCTTTAAGGTAATCACCGACTGCAACGCTGTAGCAGTAACTAAAGCAACTACGCCATTGTTACCACGGATCGCAAGGTGGTGGCTCAAACTTCAAGTTTGACTTCCAATGCATTCACCGCGCAGGTGCGAAGAATATGCTGGCTGATGGGTTAAGTAGATGCCCAACACTTCCCCCGATAGAACCGACAACAATTGCTGAGTCAATATATCGAGTGGTCGATATGGACAACGACTGGGTATCAGCAATGCAGAAACAAGACGAAACACTTAAAGATATCATCGAAGTTCTCAACGGAAAATCAGCATCAAACGAATGTCAAATTAAAGATGACTACGTATTGCAAGGTCAACGATTGTTTCGCAAAGTCAACGGAAACAAACGACTAGTAGTACCACGAGGCGTCAAATGGCGTATAGTAAGAGCATGTCATGATGAAGCAGGTCACTTCGGACTGGAAAAGACATGCGAGCCTGTATCGAAAGACTTCTGGTTTGCACGGATGCGATCATATGTAAAATCCTATATTGCAGCATGTCCAGAATGTTGTATGAATAAAGTTACAGGCGGTAAAAAGGAAGCGCAGTTACATGTAAGCGAAGTTGTACCGATACCCTTCAGATGCGTGCATATAGACCATCTAGGGCCATTCGTACGAAGCAAACGAGGTAATTATTATATACTCGTAATTGTATGTGCTTTTACCAAGTATGTACGAGGATATGTAAATGTATATGGATATATATCGTTTCCGACAGGGGCACGGCCTTCACGTCAAAGGAGTTCCAGAACTTCATTCAAAGATACGAGATCCGGCATGTTAAAGTGGCAGTGCGCACGCCTCGTGCCAACGGCCAGGCCGAGCGTGTAAATAAGACCATTTTAGCATCACTTAAATGCAGCATCAAAAACGATAAAGATTGGGACGAGGCACTACCGCAACTTCAATGGTGTCTAAACTCTCAAAGCAATGCAACAACTAGGCAGAGCCCGAATAGTTTAGTTTTCAACTTTAAACTACGGGACGTAACAGTAAACCGCTTGATTCAAGTTGTGCAAGATGATGATGAGGAGAACAAGGTTCAACACGAAGACTTCCGAATGAATCTAGCAGCCGAACGAATAACCGCAGAAAGGGCTAAATGGAAGCAGAGGTTCGATGCGAAGCATCAAACACCAAGAAAGTACAATGAAGGAGATCTGGTGGTAATTGACTATGTACCTCCACCCACTGGTACCTCCCATAAGCTTGAACCATCATACAAAGGACCATATATCGTAACGAAGGTTTTACCCAACGACCGCTACGTCGTAGAAGATCTACCAGATGTGCCTAAGCAGCGGAAGCGTTATGCAGGGGTATTTACGAACGACAACATGAAACCATGGGTAAACCATAGTCTTGTAGATGACGACTATGAAACCGAGACACCAGATTATGGTGAGCAAAACACTACTGAAGAAGACGATAGCGAAAAATCGTCCAGGAGAGACGATCAACCAGGAGTGGCCGAGCTGTCAACGACAGATGGCAAGCCTACTAAATAAGCAACAGGTGGCAAGACGAGGGATGCTTGCGAGGCAGTATCGAGAGCGAACGCGAGGAAGTAAGACGCGCAACTTTGGTTTTTGGAACTTTACGTTTAATATTCTTTGAATTATATACTAAATTAAACATTCTAATATTCATAATTAAATATAAATATACTCGGTTAATAAACGGTGTTTCATTTTGATCGATACCTCACACAGAAGTACCCGGAAACTGTACAAAGTGTATATATATTTGATCAGGATAACAAACTAAGTCGATTTAGCCATATCCGTCTGTCGGTATATACGTGAACTAGTCCCTTAATTCTTGATCTATCGATCTGAAATTTTGCACACGACTTTTTATCTCCTACATAGTAGCTCATCATTTATGGGAACTAACTACAGTATAAGCTGTCATACAAAGTCAATGATCATAATAAAGTGCTTGCATGAAAAACTTTTTCATTTCAGATATTTGCTCGAAAATTTTGCAGATCAAACGACTATATACATATATAGATCTCAAAAAACTGACCGATAAAAATATGGATATTGTAAGGAATTTCTTGTGTCTGTGAAGTAATTTTTTTTCGTGTTTTTATTAAATTTATTTTCTGTTTTAAGCTGTCGGACTAGATTTTCCCCTTGTACCCAACACCGTGAACTCAAAATGGATACTCATAAGTTGATGCAGGAAATGTAATGTGAATAAGAACCAACCTTATGAAATTTTGCATAAGAATCCATTTATTAACAAAGATACAAATGTTGCTCTCATCTTGAGAAATAATTGAGGTAGTTTTACTTCAGCTTACATGATTTTTTAGCTTTTGTTTTGGAGCTTGCCATTTTTCTGTGACGAATCATTTGCGAAATTGCCATCATTTTTCTATTATTAATTGGTGATAGGAAAAGCAAGTTGTCTTTTACACCTTAACGTATGAATATTCCTTTTGGTTTTGTAAATATCCCAAATCCTTAGTCAGAAAAGTTTTTATTGAACCAGATTGTCAGCTCCCATCTGAATTAAATTTGCAGCAATATCGAATAATTTTCGAATAACTTTGTTGGCGTGCGTTGTGTGCTCTTCTTCTTTATACCCTGAACAGGGTATATTAAGTTTGTCACTATGTTTGTAACACCCAGGAAGAAATAAATGATCAGTATGTTGAGCTGAGTCGGTTTAACCATGTCCGTCTGCCTGTCTGTCCGTCCCTCCGTTATCCTTCTGAAATTTTGCAAACTTCATTTTCTCTTCAAGAAGCTGCTCATTTGTCGGAACGCCCGATATCGGACCACTATAACATATAGCTGCCATATAAACTGAACGATCGGAATCAAGTTCTTGTATGGAAAACTTTCACATTTGACAATCTATCTTCACCAAATTCGGTATAAATTATTTTCTAAGGCAACAATGCAATCTCCGTAGAAATTGTTCAGATCGGTTAAATATAGCATATAGCTACCATACAAACTGAATGATCGGAATCAAGTTCTTGTATGGAAAACTTTCACATTTGACAATGTATCTTCACCAAATTTGGTATAAATTATTTTCTAAGACAACAATGTAATCTCTAAAAATTGTACATATCGGATTACTATAGCATATAGCTTCCACACAAACTGAACACATAGTTACTAAAAGAAATGCACCTGTGAAGGGTATATTAGCCTCGGTGAAGCCGAAGTTAACGTTTTTTCTTGTTTTTTGTTAAACAATTGAAACATTTTAAGTGTTCTTCACGCTAAAAAAAAATGGAAAAGTATGTAATACAACGCGGAAAATATTCATCTTTAATAATCTGGAAAAAAATTGTTGTTCATTTTTACCATTCCAAAGATATTGAATTTTTTGTCTCCTTACCGCTCTTAAAACGTATGGCGCAACCATCGTTGCGCAATGCGCTTATGCTTTTCTTGCGTCACAGATGTCGGGAGCTTACGAGCGCACTGCGCAACGATGGATGTGTCTAGTTTAGCATGAAGAACACATGAAAAATTTCAATTGTTTAACAAATAATTATATAAAATATTATTAAACAAATGGATCTTGAAAAAATATTTATAATGTAACACGGATATTTTTCTTTGATTTCACAAAATTTCATCGATTTATCTCCAGTAGTTTATGAGAAAATAATTTTATCATCCTCTAAATTTCAACCTTCGATAACTTTAACAAAAAAAAAAGAGTTTTACGAAATATTTATATCACTGGGTATGCGTCGGTTCCCCTTCCCAATGAACCGCTAGCTTTTAAAAATCGGAGATTTTTCGAAATTTTCATGGGCCACTTGACGTGGTTTGACCATCTAGTTAACTTTTTAAGCAACAACGTAAACCAAACAACCGAGTGATGTTACCAAGTGACGAAAAAACTATCATGCTTGCCATACTTGCTGCTACTTCGTCCTTCGGTTAAACGGTAATCTGTTAATTTTACAAAAACAAAACGCAAGTAAACAACTACATACAGAGAACGGATAACGAATTAACAGATCTGGTCTGAATACACCTACTATAAAGTTAACCAATCAACACCGTGATGAGTTGCCGAACATATCTATTAGTGTTGGATATCACATTAGCCCCGAGGTGAGAAAAAATTTGAAATAAACTACATTTCATTAACAAGAAAATTAAGTCAAGGTGAAAGTGTTGTTGTGCGAGTAAAAAATTTAATTTAAATTCTTGGTTCCATTTTTAATTATATTCTTCACAATATTAAATGCATAAGTTCATATACACTCATATAGAAAAAGCGGGCGGGACCATTCACGCCCACAAACAAAGACCGTGTAAGTGTGTCAATGTTATGTATCAGAGTCACCGCTTAAAAGTAATAATTGTGGGAGTAAAATATTTCAATTATAGCGCTGAGAAGGGCTTCCATGGAAAAATTACACATGTGCAGAAAATAGTAATTCGTATTTCACAAAGGTTAAGGCATAAACAAATAAGTTAAGAGGTAAAACATATGATTTAACACTTCTAGGGATTTCTAACACCTAGAACGAAGCGTCGTAGACCCTATAAAGTATATATATAAATGATCAGTATGTTGAGCTGAGTCGATTTAGCCATGTTCGTCTGTCTGTATACATATATACGAACTAGTCCCTCAGTTTTCAAGAAATTTTGCTAAAGTCATTTTCTCTTTAAGAAGATGCTCATTTGTCGGAACTGCCGATATCGGACCACTATAACATATAGCTACCATACAAACTGAACGATCGGAATCAAGTTCTTGTATGGAAAACTTTTGCATTTGACAATGTACAAACTGAACAATCGGAAAAAAGTTCTTGTATGAAAAACTTGTGCATTTGACAAGATATATTCACAAAATTTGGTATATGTCATTTTCTAAGGCAACAATGTAATATCCGAAAAAATTTTTCAGATCGGATTACTATAGCATATAGCTTCCATATAAACTGAACACATAGTTATTAAAAGAAATGCACCTGTGAAGGGTATATTAGCTTCGATGCAGCCGAAGTTAACGTTTTTTCTTGTTTTTTAATATAATTTTTAGCATAACTTTATAACGGGCATGGCATATCAGGTCATACGACTTCAAATTGACACCGATTTAATCTGATATATTTTATCAAGGTTTGCCAAATTGATCGCTTAAAAATAACCCAGCGAGGTAGGGGCTTTGGACCAATTGTAGTGTACCAAATGACGTACACATGAAATATTTCCATGTACCACTTTGGAGCAATGTTTCACTGAACAGATACACATACATATGTATATATAAGCATGTGGGCAAGATCAACTCCCCCATGTGTGTATTGTATTTTGAAACAATAGCTGGTCCCGGAACTTCAACAAATTTTTCTTCTTTCCTATTCTAACGATTACATGTTCCGATTGGTTGGTTAATTTACCACAAATGTGGACAATAACTGAACTGGCTTATTATCCAGCCATCGTACTGCAGGCAATGCCAAGATTAGCTTTGCATTTTATTTCATACGATCCGCTGCTAAACTTTTTCAAGTCTGACTCAGACTTTAGTTCACATTTTCCCATTCGACTTTTTCGGACAGTGCCGATGAATAAATCCCAATTTCTTTTAGAGCCATAAGAAGGCTTACTGTAGTGAACAAATTACCAAAATACAGTTTGTAATTTTGATTTATTTGATTTATTTCTTTTATAGGCAATTTATAAAAAAGTTTCATGTTAAATATATGGGAAAAGTGAAATGATTTCGCCACAATTTAAATTGATAATAAAGAACTTGTTTACTTAACTGCAGCTTCAAACGGCGTTTGCCAAAAAATATATTTGGGAAATAACGGACACCCCAATTACATATGTACTTAATATATCATATTTTTAAGGCCTTAGATATCTGCATACGGTTTCCTACTATCACCGGTAGATACTAACATAAGTATCATGTATAAATATGTACTTGTACGTACATAGGTATAATGCAGCATGGCCATCTACGTTTTCTGCACTTCGCTACTTTCAAGTGTTATCGTTGTGTCTCGGGTGTCACCGAGAGTGGCACAAGTGCATTTATGACTGTCACATGATGTGTACACAGATACTATGTACGAATGTGTGCACGGCGCACATCCATTATTGAGTGTTCACATTATTCAGAATATAAGCAGATAAGCGAGAAGTATCCACTTTAAGCTCTTGCTTATCAAATTTGCATTAACATAAACATATAAATATATGTAGAAATATATGAGTCAATCAGCTTTTGTGTTATTTGTCTGACTGTTTGCTGACAAGCTTGGTTAATCGACAATAAGCTCTCAAATACTATCACGGCACCCTCAAAAATGCGAAATGTTGGTAAGTAAGGCAAGTAATGCACATGAGGGTCAAGCATGCACACTTAGCTGTCTGCTTGATTTTTTGATCTGTCAAGTGGAAAATTACATTATTTGATTTTATTCAAGAAAATAAAATCCACCAATCTTATGGTCAATATGCAGTTGAGCGTAAACAGAAGAGCTAATGTTGAGTGCTTCAATCTAATATTAATAAATGTAGAAAAACGATACGGTAACTGTTTTCTATATCTTATATATTGGAAAGTGCGGTGGCACCGCGACCTTAGGTCTATTGTGCACTGAATCTTATATACTGTGAGCAAAAAATAGTAAGACTTTTTTATATAAGTTTTCCCATTCGTCGAAATACTTTTTTTCTAGGTCGGTATGACTACCAATGACATCTCTACCGAGTGTCTCATCAAAGCAATCATTACTTTTAAGTATACGCTTATCTTCCTGAAGTACATAAAGTGCATTCGGCAATTTTTATGATGAATGAAAATATTCAATGAAGAAGTTTCAATAAATTTTGTCTACAGGATCTAATTCCTGGTACCGAAAAGTTCATAATATTGGAAAAGGCTCTGATTTGTACAAATTGTTCAAATAGGGTCCACATCAACTGATGATAAACACGTAAGAATTTTTGCATTTTAAATATTGCAAGTGTGTCTGCTACTTCCAAAATATACCATAAACTCCACACCAAGTCACTTCAATACTTTTAGAACAAAAGTTTTACATACATATGTGGGGATTTGTGTGTAACTTATCCTAAACTGGAAAGTTATATAAACATGTCAGTCGCAACTCAAACGAACGAAGTCGCTAGCGAGCTATAAACCACAAAACTTATGTTAAACTACGTCGCCGCAAAGCGGTGCAATGAAAAACTTTGGTTTCACTTTCTTACTGGCAGAACTACGAGGGTGCTGTTGAAGTTTGCAGTTCTAAAAGTATAGAGTAGAATATTTAAACATATGCACCGATGAAAACGCATATTTATGTAGTTATGTGAATGCAAATACAGAAATTTAAAAATATTTAAATTTAAGTGAAAAACTGCATAGAGATAAACATTAAATGTTTAATATTGTGTTCAGTTGCAATTGCAGTGACAATTCAGTTTGTCGCCTTGAAAAATCGTAGTGTGACAGATTTTTTAGGTATTTAAATGCACTAATTAAAAATTTAATTCCATTGTCAAACTGACTGAGAATATATTTTATGAGAATACGTACATCCTTTCCTATATTTTTATCTCAACCTTTCCTTTTACACTGAAATTCGAAATAATTATGTAAATTAATAACGTTAGTTCTGTTATTGTTCGAAATTGGTTCAAAATTTAATATCTACGGAAGATGTATACCGAGATCGAGAGCCATAGCCTTCTAATACAGTAACTAGTTCGAGACCAATACCATAATTTAAATTCAAGTTTCGCCTATTTCTTGTAATTTATCTGTCAGTCAAAAGCAGTAGTAAATTAATAAAATTCGTATTATTTTTCCTTTGTAATGAAAAATAAGTTTGAATTTTTAGTTTTCCGGTGAGCGATGGCAGAAGTCATTAAAAATTTTTGAAGAAACATCGACAAGTTCAGCATAGGATTTTTTAGAAAAACGAAAATCTTTATACGTAGTATATGGGAGTTGGTGTAGTATCGACTCGAATTCATCATTACCTTTATCATGCCACAAACTAAAAAGAAGTTCCCTGAATTTCATAATGCACTTCACATTCAATCCTCAATCATATCTAGTAAAGACAGCCGTATGTTCGAAAATCCTGGTAATAGTTATACGGCGGTTACATTAATTTTTCGCCCAAATTTTATCTGTTATCGATTTAAATGCGATTTTATTTAAAAAATTTCTCAAATGTTTTCTTTAAACCTAGATTACAGCAGAGTATTCAGAAAATATATGTTTTTCTCTTCATCAATATGCTCACAGTATCAACCTACTGCGACGGCATGGCATTTTGCAAGTAAATATGTTAATAAAAAATTATTTTATTTTCGGAGATATAGGCATTTTTCTTACCCGGCATCCAAACTGGTTCGGCCGGAACTAATCGAACAAAAGACTTTACGTGAAACTTTAAACGCGTTTTTCTAAAAACTGACTTTTTCGGAACGATACCCATGATTTCTCAGGTTCTACTGGACCGATTTACTTGAAATCTTTACAGAGTCTTCTTTATAGGCTTGTCTATGGTTGGAACTAGCCATATCCCCAAATTTTAATTTTTGTTATTTTTAAAAAATTCGAAATATTCAGAAAAAGTGATCCAAGAAAACTTTTTTTCAGGCAGTCGCCGTTTTGTGAAAAAAATATTTCCGACTTTTCCGTAGTTCCGGGCATTGCGACATTATTCTAGATTAGTAATATTTTTTTTATAAATAATACTATAAAAAATATAACTAGGAGGGTTGAAATCATGGGTATGGTCACGTGGCAATTTTTAGAGACCCACCCTTTCGTCAGCTCATAATTTTTGAAATTTTTAACTTTTATTATTTTTAATTTTTTTCTGTACTCTTCTAAAATTAACAAATAACTAGTAAAAAAATGGATAGTAAAAATATAATTGCCTTTTTTTTACGACACTTTAAAAATTACCTGAAATTCATGCTTCTAGACCACAATACCCCCTTAACTGTTCAAAAACAACAATCACATTTCAGTTTCATGGTTAAATTTATCTTTCTACAAAAAAATGTCTCCCATTAATTTAAAATAATTTAAAAACAAGATAGATTTGTAGTTTGTATTACTATAATAAATCATTGTCTTATTATTATTTATTGATATTAAGATTTTGGACTTTTTCTGTCTTCCAATTTGCCGTTTCGAATTCACATATTTTGGCTTATACTTTTTAATTCCAAATTTTTATGGAAAAGTAAAATACACATAAAAGAATGTACGAAGAGTACACCATAAATGCAAACAATACCCGACCACACATAAAATTTGCTTTATTTTCAAGATAACCACAAAGCAAATATAGTACATAATTCGACAACACGACTTGCAGCTGGCATTAAGCGTCTGCCAGCTGGAGCATCGAGATAAAAGAGAACAGAAGATGAAAACAATAATAACAGGGCACAGCGGCAGTGAACCTAGGTCAGTTGGAAAAGACAATACAAATAAAATATCTGAGCTTTTGTCGGTTCACAAAATAACATTCTTAAAATAAACAACTTTTGAATAATGAAGGAAAAAATTTGCATACATACACAGTATATTGTTTATGAGAACACGCAAAATATTGGAAAATTCAAAAGAGTTTTAGATTAGTAACATATTTTTACTCTTTTTATTTAGCTTAGATAGTATGCATTGCATTTTAACCTCTCCTGTACCCATTCATGAAAATTGCAGTCGAAATAAAAATGCTAGTCCAATGAATAAAAACTCAATGCAATTATTCTAGAAATATAGCTCTCAATAATAAAATATGAACAAGAAATCTTCATTTGTTGAATAAACATACATACATATATCTATATGTATATAAAGACAACTGATTCGTAAATGAAAGACGAAAAAAGTATACGGTAGTTGAAATGCACAATGCCGAAGATGATATGCAAACACAATATATTCATATTAATTTATGTAAGGCGACTATGTTCAGGTAGCCTGACAGGCAGTAGATAAGGATGAAATAAGTGCATTCAAATGTATGTATTGTATTTGTGTGAATAAAATTTATAAGCGTCATTACAAGCTCCATTATTATCAAAAGGAAATGTCGGAGACTCTGTAAAGTGTATAAAATATCAAAAATATAGACATGACCAATCGTTACTCTGAACCTCTTTATGTTTCGGCGTTACAAGGTGTAGATTCACATTAAATGTTTTTGATACAGAGCAATCACAAAACGTGCAGGACAACACAAAGCAGAGATATAGAGATGCCTAACTTATCTCCCATTGGAAATGAGAGAGCAATTTCTAGCCGTCAAAACTCCCTGAATTCATTCTGACTATTACAAACATATGAGCATTCCTGAGACATCCTCCCGACCTTATACATGGTGGAACCGCGGTATCGATACAGGACGGTAGAAGGAGCATTTCGGATTCGAGTTCCACACTAACATGGGATTCAGGCTTTTGACGCTTACTTAGGGTACAAAAAACAAAACAAAAAAACTTATAGCTAGGTTTGATAAAACTTTAAATAATCAATTATTCGTAGACAGATAAATGTTTTCAAATCGAATAATTTGCAAAAAAAGATACTGAAAGCAAAACAAATGGGTCTAGCAGTGAACGAGGGTAATATGAAATATTTCCTGTCATCAAACAAACAGTCGTTGCACTCGCGACTTGGCTCTCACGTCACTATTGACAGTCATAACTTTGAAGTTGTAGATAATTTCGTCTATCTTGGAATCAGCGTAAACACCACCAACAATGTCAGCCTGGAAATCCAACGCAGGATAACTCTTGCTATATGGTGCAGAGGTTTGGGCGATAACAACAACTGATGAGTCGACGTTGCGAGTTTTCAAGAGAAAAGTTCTGCGAAAGATTTATGGTCCTTTGCGCGTTGGTCACGCGAATATCGTATTCGATGGAACAATGAGCTGTATGAGATATATGACGACATTGACATAGTTCAGCGAATTAAAAGACAGCAGCTACGCTGGCTGGGTCATGTTGGCCGAATGGACGAAAACACTCCAGCTCTGAAAGTATTCGACGCAGTACCCGCAGGGGGAAGTAGAGGAAGAGGAAGGCCTCCACTCCGTTGGAAGGACCAAGTGGAGAAGGACCTGGCTTTGCTTGGAATATCCAATTGGCACCACGTAGCGAAAAGAAGAAACTAAGAAGAAGAAGATATTGAAACGCAACCTAAAGGCAGTTATTAAAAAAAATTGAAACAAGTAAGTAATTTGTAATGTAATGTTTTATTTCATGTTTTTATAGATATACATAGATTTGATTAAATATTACAAGTTATATGTTTACTATCTTTGTGAGCCACGGGGTGCGTATGAGTGATCAATGCCACTTATAAAAAAATTAAATATGTAAGTGTATAAAGTATAAGAAATCTAATGTACCCATGCACAAAAATATTATTTATTATTACGTTTTACATGTGTTCCCTTACATTTCACTTGTAATCTCCTTAAAATGTGTTATATTTTATAAAAGGCCGACTATAGAACTGTTCCCAATTGAATCAGATCCCCCCAAATTTTTCACAAAATTTCTGTTATGAAAAAAATTTTGGTCATTACAACGTATATTTAGCTAACATTTAAATATAAAATGTATTAGGAAGTAACTTTGGGATAAGTGTATACTGGCATCATACACTAGATTAACTTACGAAAATAATTAATACAGGGAATTGCGTTAATCAATTGTACAAACTAGTTCAAAAATAATATTTCGGCGTCATGGGCTTTACCAATAGTAGAACTTGATTCAAATCATTTATTTAAATTAGTTTCAAATAACTTTCAAAAGCTATACAATCTAATTACAGTTATCCATTAGTCTGTTAGCAAGGTGAAAATCGTTTTCTGTTTTTAATTGTTTTTGTTTTCGCCGTAACAGTATGAGTAGTTTGTTTATTTAAAATTGCAACGATCAATCAGCTGAACATAAGCACAAAAAGTGAGTAATGGGGTTTGTTATAATTTAACTACCGCGACGTAACGTACACTCCATTATTAGCTTGAGTGAATACAAGTATAAGCACTTAAGTATGTTTCGTTTGTTGGCTTAGTGCCCTTATTCCGCTAACTCTGTGAGTTGTGGTCAATTACGTTAATGAGTTTAAGTGGTGCTCTGTGTTTTGGGCTTTAACCGGATTTCGCTGCCATGGTGGGTAGAAATTTACGAAATTGCACAAAAAGGATGATATATTAATTTACTCCATGTGCTAATGCCAGCTTTAGCATATTTGATCAGGTTGTTGCTTAACGTTTGGTGAAAGTGGTAATACTAATCAATCTTCTCAGTAATTAAAGTTGAACTACTTTCATATATAAAATTACGCAATTATCTTCTTACACATTGGATTGCTTGTGAAGTTAGCTTTGCTTGTATCACAAGCTGTTCGAACATATGTATTTGTAGGATGAGATGAATTAATTATCTGTGATGAGCGATGTTGTCCGGATGGAAGATAACACCCCAGCTTCGAAGGTTTTAGATTTAGTACCCGCCGGTGGAAGCAGAGGAAGAAAAAGACATCTACTTCATTGGAGTGATCAAGCGGAGAAGGACCTGGTTGCACTTGGTATTCCGAAGAAACGACTGACTCTTTGTTTTTGCAGTGTTTTTTCTAACATTCTATTATTTACTTTAACTTCCTTTAACCTAATAACGACTGGGGTTTTCAGCCATATAAGTTATAAATGCAAGGAAATAGCGTGAACATAAAACAATGAATTTTTTTACCCGATTATTTATTTACTGAGATGATTGAATCGCTATGTGTATCATAAAGGCTGCCAAGGGTAATTAATCAATACATTCGGTGTCCGAAGTGTAGCACAATATTTTTTGTCATCATTCTGCAAAATAAATATGGTGAACAAGTAAGGAAGGGCTAAGTTCGGGTGTCACCGAACATTTTACACTCTCGCATGATAAAGTGATAAGCGAGATTTCATTATCCGTCATTTACATATTTTTCAAATAACGTATTTTTGTAAAGTTTTATTCCGCTATCATCATTGGTTCCTAATGTACTATATATATTATACAGAGAAGGCATCAGATGGAATTCAAAATAGCGTTATATTGGAAGAAGGCGTGGTTGTGAACCGATTTCACCTATATTTTGTACATGTCATCAGGGTGTTAAGAAAATATTATATACCGAATTTCATTGAAATCGGTCAAGTAGTTCCTGAGATATGGTTTTTGGTTCATAAGTGGGCGACGCCACGCCCATTATTAATTTTTAAAAATAGCCTGGGTGCAGCTTCCTTCTGCCATTTCTCCCGTAAAATTTAGTGTTTCTGACGTTTTTTGTTGGTCGGTTAACGCACTTTTTTTGATATTCAACATGACCTTTGTATGGGAGGTGGGCGTGGTTATTATCCGATTTCTTCCATTTTGAACTGTGTATGGAAATGTCTCAAGGAAACGACTCTATAGAGTTTGGTTGACATAGCTATAGTAGTTTCCGAGATATGTACAAAAAACTTAGTAGGGGGCGGGGTCACGCCCACTTTTCCAAAAAAATTACGTCCAAATATGCCCCTCCCTAATTCGATCCTTTGTGCAAAACTTCACTTTAATATCTTTATTTATGGCTTAGTTATGACACTTTATAAGTTTTCGGTTTTCGCCATTTTGTGGGCGTGGCAGTTGGCCGATTTTGCCCATCTTCGAACTTAACCTTCTTATTGAGCCAAGAAATACGTGTACCAAGTTTCATCATGATATCTTAATTTTTATCCAAGTTACAGCTTCCACGGACGGACGGACGGACGGACAGACGGACGGACATCATCCGGATTTCAACTCTACTCGTCACCCTGATCACTTTGGTATATATAACCTTATATCTGACTCTTTTAGTGTTAGGACTTACAAACAACCGTTATGTGAACAAAACTATAATACTCTCCTTAGCAACTTTGTTGCGAGAGTATAAAAATTATTCACAGTTATATAAACTAGTATGGACCGATATCATCGTCCACTGTTTCAACTCATGGCAGATGGAATTAAAAATTACTTCCTATTGGATAAATATAAACAAAACAAGTTCGGATATGACCGAACATTTCATACCCTTGCAACTTGCAAGGATTAAAGCCAGGGAAGAAACTTGAAGTACATAAGGCCTGTTAGTTATTTGCGGTCTAGTTTTCACACAAATATATTCTTTTTAAACACAAATATGCACCGCATGCACTCTTAATTTCAGTACTGTTAAAAATTGAAAGGAGATGGTAAGAAGCCGGTGTCAAAATTGAACGATGGACGTGGGCCCAGACGTTTTAATCTCGGTATGTCTATCAGGAATATTTGAAAAGAGGCATAGCACCACTCTCAAGAAGTTCCGAAGAACATTCACTCATTCTCGTTTAACTGAAAAAGCTAAGAAATACATATTTCCTTCTAGAAATAAATTTGAAAGTAAACCATGCACCAACAATTCGTTGTATTTTACATATTATGTAACTAGGTATTTATACCCATGGAAGGAACGAAATGGTAACTAATTAATTTCAATTACCAAATTTAACTTCGTTAATTTTTTAAGGCAAGCAAATGACACGTACAGAAAATAAAGTCATAAAATCTGGATAGGGTTTCAGACATTTGTACATGTGTATTGTTTGTTCATATGTGCCAGTTTATTTGGTATATACATATATGTAAGTATGTAATGATGAGTGCATGCGGAATGCACTGAATTCAAACCTGCTCAAAATATGTACATATTATTATTATATATTATTTTTAATTATATTTAGAGGCTTCGTATAGTCCCATAAAATTATATGATATAACGAACCGAAAACTTAGCTTTGAAAATTGTAACCAATAACAATTTTTTTAAACAAGTGTAAAAATTTATGACTTTATGATTTTACGATACGTTGTGAAGAGTTGTGAGTACCCTAGTTATATATACGCCGCACGTATCCTCGAACATCTTCTATCTTCTTCTAAATACATTATTAAAAAATGCTGATTTTAAATTATATATATACAGAAAATTTAAAAGGCAGTGAAAACATATAATAAACTGCGATATTTATTTCCAGCAAAAAGAAAAAAATTGGCAATTTTCATCATTCGTGAAAAGACTTCCCTGGCAGTCTATGTATTTCGTGTTCAAGCATTGCTGACTTAAGCACTTGTATTGCTTTTGATGTGGTTATATCTAATGTGTAATGTATATAAAGGGGGTATTATCATGTAATCACTTCGAAAAATCGAGTTTTTTTTTATAGTTTGACAGTAAAACCTATTGAAAACATGCTGTGAAAAATTCAGACAGAAATTCATAGTATTTGTTAAGTTACAGCTCATAGTCACCGACGTGTCCTAAGCGACTGTCTACCAGGCGCCATGACAAGTCTGCATTTTCCTCGAATCATCATTTTCTGAAACTGTCATGGTCCTAAAAAAAAAGTATTGAACCGATTGCTTTAAAATTTACATATGTTCTTCTACTCATTTATAGTTATCGTCCCTACCAGAATTGTTTATTTTCGAAAATATTTTCATATTTTTTTTAAACGATTTTTAACGAAAAAAAAAGATTTTCGTTACCAGTGAACTATTTCTTTTTGTTGGGGACTACTTTGATTTAATAAAAAATGTATTAAAAATGTAAAAATGAAAAAAAAAGATTTTTTGTACATTTCTAGTTCTCAGTTTATAATAACTTGGGCAGAAGCGCCCACTAGCTCCCCTATCTTTTGGATGTCTATGGCAAAGCTTCTTATGTTCGTATGCGGACACATAAGCCTGTAAATACCATAAATACTGATGAGTTCAGCTATTTTTGAAAGAATTGCTTGATGTTGTAAGCCTGCGCTATCCCGTGCAAATATAATTTCTTTTCATGAAAGCAAATTAATTCAAATGGGTTCTGCATATTAGTAGCACTTAAAGTATTAAGTGTTTCCCTCTTGGGGTATCGTTATAATAATGTTCATGGGCAAAAAGTGCAAGAACCATTGCCAAATTTAAAATATATTTCACAAAACTCTTGATCCTTTTAAGAATTGGAACAATTTTACATAATTTAATAAATAACAACAAATGTTGGTATTAATTTGGAAAATTTGTATGCCCCTTTCGCCTTTTACTTTACTAAAAACTGACTAAAAACCTTATTTCATACATTTGGTCCGAAGTGACCATATACTCACATATGTGTATATAGTATAATGTGTATAAATGTTCCCTTGGTCCTAATCTACCCATTAGACTAATAACGATGATTATTGAACAGAATAACTAAATATAATTATGGAAGAAACATTCAGTTTACTAAATTACAAGTATGGCTTAATAGTAATATCTTTCCGCTTTTTTGCTCTTTATTCAACTTCAGAATACCCTCCTCGTAGAAGCCCCCCTCCTTATTTGCGAAGAACTCGGACAACCACTTTTCACAAGCCTCTTTTGAGTTCAACCTTACACCAACAAGGACGTTCGCCATGGACAGAAACAGGTGGTAATAACTTGGCGCTATGTCCGGGCTATATGGTGGATGCGCCAAAACCTCTCATCCGAGCTCCCGTAGCTTCTGACGAGTCATCAACGAAGTGTGTGGTCTGGCGTTGTCCTGGTGGAACACTACACCCTTCCTGTTGGCCAATTCTGAACGCTTCTGGTCGATCGCCTGCTTCAAGCGGTCCAGTTGTTCGCAGTAGATGGTATAATTAAGCGTCTGGCCATATGGGAGCAGCTCAAAGTGGATGATTCCCTTCCAATACCACTAAACACGCAGCAACTTCTGACTGTCAATCCCAATTTGACCACTGTTGGGTTGGTCCACCGGGCGATGTCTCGAGATGCCACATGCCGGTACAACTCGATGTTTTCCATGATTTGATCAGTATTCGTCATCACAGGTCTTCCGCCGGCTTGCTTATCCATGGTGTCGTTTTCACCCGCTCTGAATCTTCGAAACCATTCCTCCGCAGTTCGAAGTGATAGAATACCATCCACCAAACTACCATTAATCTCACGGAACGTTTCTCTAGCGGACTTGCCTTTAACGAAAGAAAACTTTAAAATAGCGCGAATTTCGGCGTTAGTGAACTCCATGTTTACACGTCTATAACTGTATAGCGCAATATCCAAAATAATCATGCATAGCATCGTTTTGTAGGTTATGCAAGACCAAATATGAGCTCTGTAGCGCCTCATACATAACCGCGAAATTCAAAAGACAAAAAGGCGGAAGGGAGATATTTGACAACCTATTATATGAGAATATAGCTTATTCAAAGCGAATAAGTTTTTATACTTAATCAAGATTAAGAATTAATGATATTGGTTCAAAAGGTTTGGATGCAATTCATTATTTAATGGGGTTGGGGTTGGGATCACATTTCGACATCAAACCACGTAACATTCATCTTTAACACTTTAGTTACAGTAGTTTTGCGACTGTGATAGTAGTGGCTATTTCTTGCTAATTTTGCGTTGCTAATAGCGAAAATTACAGTAAAAATTTCCTAACATATAGGAGTTTTTGCGTTGTTGTTAAGGGGTGTGGGCTCAAACCACCACCATTTACTAAAATGTCACAATCGGCCGATCAATGAGCGACTCAAGCAAAAGGCATAAAGAGCAACATTTGCAAAAAACAGCATCATCGGCGGAGGTGGCAGCAGCGGCAGCGGCAATTATAAAGAACAACATCGTCAACGGCAGCGGCGTCATCGACGGAGGTAACAGCAGCAGCAGCAATTGTGAAAAAACAGCATCATCAATAACGGCAACAAAAGCAGCTGCAGTACCAAACAGCAGAGCCAAATAAGAGCATGAAAAGAAGTAAATATACATATGTATGTTTATCGAAAATTAATCAATAGTGTAACACAAAAATTCAATCGTGTGTATACAGAGTGTTGCAAAATTCAAAACATATAATGTTTCACTAAACAGTGACTCCAAAACTGTAACCTTAAATTTTTTATGTGTCTAAAATTGTTTTCAAACTGTTAGATAAGTGTCTTCACTACAAGAATAAACAGCACCTCTTAAACGTACAAGATCATTTAAAATATATGTACAGTAGGAACTTTTTACACAAAACAATGTTGACTCAAAAGAAATACGAACATATTTTTTATTTTCACTTGAAACAAATTTCTCTCAAAATACCATTTCCGTACCATTTCTTCAAGCAATTTTAAACTGTGTTAAAGGAATTGCAGAATTAGATTTTGGATGAGTTGAAAACCATCAGTCTCGGCTCAACAATTGAAAATAATTATTTTAAAATAAATAAAATTAGGAATAAGCTACCTAATAGAATATTAGCGCATAATGATTTAAATTTCTCAACGGATGAAGTTAATAGGATAGCGCTGAAATTATTTAAGGAATATCTCCCGGAACCCTTTAAAACTATGATTATTGCAAGAAACCCGGATAGTCTAGATAAAGCATACAAAATAATATTAGAAGCTAGACATCAAGGCTTCACAGCGCTAGGGCAACAAAGGAAAGATCCGAACCAAACTAGTTATCATAGGAGTAATTTCAGTGATAACGTTAACAATAGAAAATGTTATAATTGAAATAATAATAATAATTATGCGCCACAAAACAAGCATAATGGTGGCTATGTCCCAAGGACATAATGGGTTGTCAAAAAAGTCTTGCGGTATTTTTATGGTTTTTTTTGTTTTATTGAAATTGAAATGAATTTTTGATGACTCATGCTTAGCTCTTGACCGATGCTACGGCTGCTACTATGCCGGTCTTTTTCGACCAATTCAGCGATTTTATCGCAATTTTAGACGACAGGCCTTCCGGAGCGTGGCGCATCTTCGACCACCTTTACACCAGAACGAAAACGTTGAAACCATCGTTGTGCGGTGGAAATGGAAACTGTATCTGGTCCATAAACTGCATACATTTTATTGGCGGCTTGAGATGCATTTTTGCCTTTATCGTAGTAGTACTGTAAAATATGCCGAATTTTCTCTTTATTTTGCTCCATGTTGGCGACGCTATAACTCACGAACGACTTAAAAGAAACGACAATCAATCAAACACGTATTAGCAGTGGCAACGGATCAAATCAAATTAGAAGGTCAAACCAAACAAATTATAACCAATCAGGAAATTTTAATCGGTCCACGATATCAAATCGTAATAAACCAGAACCTGTTGATATTGATATTGCAAATACAAATTTTCAGTGGGGTTCACAAAACATTTGCCCTATACAATAATAGATACAAACATAAGAAAGTTATATTTCATCATTGACACTGGAGTAGAGTTCAGTGTGATCAACGAAACTATGTATTTGTAACCCGAAATAGAAAAGGAAAGTAGATGTTCAAGTCACATCAATGGGAAGAAAAACGGAAGTTAAGAAACTTTGCAGATTTCCAATATTTAAGGAATTTATCCTGCCCGCCAATTAAGAATAATCGTAAAAATGAAAAACCGAGAAATCACGCTTCAAAGTTTTCGCTTTTTGCCTAAGCGCTCATATACATATATACATACATAGTGTAAGAAAAATAAAAGTTGGAATAACTTATTAACGAAATTCCATGAAATAGATAAAAATGCTACATTAGAAATAAATTCCAAGAAATGTTCCGCTTGCTGTCGCACATGTTAACTCTGTGAAGAACGGACGCAAAATGGATTTGTGTGTCGTGTATGGGCAAACGAATTCATACCGATCGAACGCACTTGTGTGCTCGTGTATGGGCACTATTATCCACTAAAAATGGGCATTATGAATTTCTAAGAATGCCCTTTGAATTGCGAAATGCACCGGCAACGTTCCAAAGGCTAATGAACGATATATTAAAATAATATATCTGCAAAATTTGCATTGTGTACATGGACGATATTCTAGTATTTTCTACAAGCGTAGAAGAGCACCTAGAATATTGACCAAAATTTCAATGAGAATAAAAGAAAAAAATCTAAAGATCCAATTAAATGAATGCGAGTTAATAAGACAAGAAACAAAGTTCCTAGACCACTTGTTTACAAAAGAGGATATTAAACCAAACCCTCAAAAAGTGGAAGCAATAGAAAATATTCTACCTCCAAGAACCGTTAAGGAAATAAAAGCATTTATAGTACATAGGTATTACTGGATATTACTACGGGCGGTTCATAAAGGATTTCGCAAAAATAGCATATCATTTTACCTAAAAAAGGTGGCGAAAATAAACGTTGATGACAAGGGCTACAAAGATTCTTTCGATAAATTAAGAATGTTGAATAAAAATGATCTCATTCTTATCCACCAGACTTTATAAAAAGGTCTACTCTTGTCACGGATGCTAGTAATTTTGCTCTAGGAGCAGCCCTTATGTTGCGACATGTCGTACCGAGAATGGGCATGAAAAAGTTATAACACGATAGAAAAAGAGTTACCTATAATAGTTTGGGCAATGAAATATTTCCGTCCATACTTATTTGGCCGACACTTCGTTAATAAAACTGAACATAGACCATTAGTTTGGCTAAACAACTTAAAAGATCCAAACGCTAAACTCTAAATATGGAAAATAAGACTTAATGAGTTCGATTTCGATATTAATTACATAAAAGGGAAGAAAAATGTAATTGCAGATGGTCTAAGCAGACTACATTATGAAAAAAATAATATGATGGAATTGAATTTAAACGAAATATTCAATGATGAAGACATAGATACAGTGCACAACGCAGACTTTATAATTCAAAGAGCGCCAATCAATAACAAAGAAAATAATGCATCAAAGGAAAATAAGAAACGTAACACTTAAAAGTGACATTTTAAAAATAATGCAGGAGAACCTACACGTAAAAGGATTAATCGTAATTTACTGCCCAGATGACAAATTATTTCTGTAAATTCAAGAGTTATATATAAAATTTTTCGCAAATAATGCAAATCTGAAAATAATGAAATCAAACATAATTTTAAAGGATGTAACAGACAACGGAGAACTTTTAACATTGATAGAAGAGGAACACCTTGAAAATAACAATAGGGGAATAAATGAAATATTTGAGGAAATAAAGAAAACACGCTATTACCCCAAACTACAAAAAGAAATATAGAAATGCATCAATAATTGTGAAATATGCAATAAAGCGAAGTTCGATAGAAACCCCGTCAATTAATTGTTCAGTCAGAATTTCACGACATTTCATTGTTTGGAAGTGAAGTTATTGCGTTTTAAGTGTCAGTATGTTTGTGTTATCGGTGCGAAAATGAGCTTCAAACAAGAAGCCAACATTAATTTTTGTTTTAAAATTGGTAAAACTTTTACCGAAACGTTTCAATTGGTGAAACCCACTGAGGCCCACTAGACCGCCGACTCACAATATATGTATATGCTCTACTATACCGGGTATTCCAATAGGGATGATTTCTAATTGTCGTTGCGGCTATTTGTAGTATGCCATTATTTGGAATTATTTTTCTTTGAATTTAGTAATGTTTACAATTTCATCAAGGCAAGTGTGCGACGAGCCACAATATACAATATATTATATTTTAACATTTAATACAGTATGACAACAGCATATTGATGATAGTTTGTGAATTCAACTGAGGTGGTTGAGTTTTTGGTGTAGTCCTGGGCTATTTTTTGAAATTTTCAGTTTTAACAGCAATTATAGTAGATCCCTTTCCTGCGGCTTTCGGAATCTTTAACGATCCAAACGGACACTATACTTATAAGAAGAGATAAGTACAATTTGCATTTTTTAACAAAAATGAAAATAGCAATCCTAACAAAACGCGTGCTAATATTTTTGCATTGCCGTTTTGTTTTGATCACACAGCTGTTCTCCTTGTTCCATCTTTTTCGTATTCCCTTAGGTTTTGGCATTGCCAACTACCAAAAATATAAGCAAGGTTTTAGGGGCAGTGGAAAGAAGAAATAGCTGCGCTATGAAAGCTCTGCAATTCAGCTAGACGCCACCTACAACGTAATCAACGTGAACACAAGTATTTAAAAATCAGAAGAAGCTTCTAAAGTCAGCCATCGGCCGCAGTAAAAAGAAGTGCTTTGAAAAACTCTTTGAGGAAGCAAACGAAGACCTCTGGGAAACAGCATACAAAATTTGTAAGTCTAAATTTAAAAATAAGACCCAACAAACCAAAAGGGCATACTTTATGAGAAATATCATCGAAACTTCCAAAACACTACACTATTCCTTATGCTAAGCCTTGAATCGAAGTGGTAGAGCCACCACTGCTAGTTAGTGCAGAAGAAATATTGGCCATAGCCGGAAAAATTAAAAGCAGCAAAGCGCCTAGATTAAATGGCATACCAAACAGAGCCTTAAAGGAAGCGAATGCGCAGTAAGTGGCAAGCGATGGAAAGGCGGAACAAAAAAATATTGTGCGCTGATCACCCTGGATGTGAAGGATGCCTTCAACTCAGCAAAGTGGGCAAACATAATCAAGGCCCTGTATGAAATGCACGCTCATCAATATCTTATGGAAATTGTTATTAGTTGTTTTGAAAACAGGCGACTTTCATTCGATACAGATGAAGGCACCAAGAGCGACTCTATCTCCAGTGGAGTACCACAAGGCTCGGTCCTAGGCCCCCTTCTATGGAACGTAATGTATGATGGGATATTAAGGAGACACCAATAGTCTTCCCAAGGCTTAAATTTAAGGATCACCTAGAATACACTGCAGGTAAAGCGAACAAAATCCTTATCAAGAATGATGGCAAATAAAGGTTGCGTGCGTTCCAGCCGGCGTTTTTTACTCGCAAAGGTAATGAGATCGGTTATGTTTTATGCGGCTTCAATATGGATCCAGGCGCCTGGCATCAAATCATATGCCAGACAAATAAACACAGTGCAGAAGCTGTCGGCACTAAGAGTTATCAGTGCTTTCAGAACAATTTCAAGTGATGCTGCTGAAGTAATAGCCAGTATGATGCCCATTGACATCCAGGGTGAGGAATACGAGCGAATATACAAAGTACAGAGCCATCTATAGGAGCCAAAAGAGGAGAGAGAGTGAAAAGCTTAACGATATGGCAGCATCGGTGGCAAACCTCAGTCAAAGGATGGTGGACCTACAGACTCATACCGAATATCCATTCCTAGATCGACAGACGACATGCAGACCTGGATTTCCATCTAATCCAAATACTAAGTGGACTTGGATGCTTTAGAAGCTATCTGTACAGATTTCAGAGCGACATTAGTACGAATTGTCCGTTGTGTTCAGAGTGCTGTGAAGACTCTGAGCATGTATTCTTTTATTGCCCGCGTTTTATTAGTGCAACGGAAAAACTTAAAACCACACTCGGTGGTAGTTTTACGGTGGAAAATTTGACTACACTCATGTGTCAGTCCACTGAGAACAAAGCGGCAGCCTCAATTATGACAAAACTGAGACATATAGAGCAGAGTAGGCATCCGTCAGTCCTCATAGAAGAGACAAATTTCGTAATAATGGTGTGGTAAAGTTAAGGTCGATTCTTAAAAAAAAACAAAAAAAAAACCTTGTCAGGAAATCAACTGCGCATATACGACACAAAAGGAAACAGTGGATACAGTTAGGCTCAGGACGCTGCTGCTAGTACTACATAGTATATAGGACATCATACAATCAACTCTCTTCTCCCGCCGGCAGCCATCGCGTGCGCATTGTACAATAACCACCAAAGAAAGATATACGCAAGAACAACGTTTAAAAATTATTTAATTTTATTATCAAAGTAATTGTTCTCAAATTGCAACCTTTCGTAATAATGGTGCGGTAAGTAAATTGTCGATTCTGCGAAGAAAATCCACAAAACAAAAAAAAAATTAAATTTGCTTAACAATTAGTGTGTTTTGTTTTGAAAAGAAATCACATCGCTCTTATGGAAAACATTTAGCTATAGACGACGTAAAGGTTAAAAATCAAGCTGCTGAATCTCTATGTAAAATATTTGCTTAGATGTATGGAAATGCGGTCAAGGTAATTAAAGACTGCTTAGAAAAGACCTAATGTACAAAGATGTCATCTAGAGGCGTAAACAGAACTTGAACTATATGTATAATATCTACAGCGCAATCTAAAGCCACATATGTATTTATGTACTGCATATTTTAAATCGTATAAATATTGGTTTCATAGATATTTTGAAGAAGTGGTAATTGTTACAAAAGACCAATTTTCTTTACTACACACACTAATTTCATTCAATACAAACAGACAATATATTAGTTTTTACACCAAAGCATTTTTAACATAAAATGTGCTGAAGAATAGTTACTCATATTATTTTTTTAATACCAAATGTATGGGTAACATAACCGATATAAAATTAACTGAAAGAACGTAGACCATAATACTCGAAAATATTATTTGAAAAATAATTTTGTTGTTGACCTATTGCTGAGTTGTATTTTGGTAATTTTATTAATAGCAAAGTTACTTTCTGAGATAGGAAAATAATGTTACTAACCCTATTTGTATCAAATCACGTTATTACTATTCGCGATTTGAAACTTCTCTGGACGGTGAGAAGGGCCATTCCCCAATTTTAAGGGGGTATTCTCATGTAATTACTTCGAAAAATCGATTTTTTTTTAAATATTTTGAAAGTAAAATCTATTGAAAACATGCTGTGAAAAATTCAGACCGAAATTCATAGTATTTGATAAGTTACAGCTCATAGTCGCCGACGTGTCGTAAGCGACTGTCTACCAGGCGCCATGACAAGTCTGCAGCTGCTACGTTTCTAAACGCATTTTTCTCGAATCATCATTTTCTGAAACTGTCATGGTCCTAAAAAAAAGTATTCAACCGATTGCTTTAAAATTTACATATGTTCTTCTACTCATTTATAGTTATCGTCCCTACCAGAACTGTTTATTTTCGAAAATATTTTCATATTTTTTTAAACGATTTTTAACGAAAAAAACAAGTTTTTCGTGACTTTTTTTTGAAGTTCGACATTTTTTTTTTTAATGAAATTGGTTTTATTGGGTAGGGACGATAGCCGCAGAATTACTGTTTAATAATCCATTAAATTTTTTTATTCCAGACAACATGAACAGCCGCTATCACCAGGACCAGTGATCTACTTTTTTTTGTTGGGGACTACTTTGATTTAAAAAAAATATATATTAAAAATGTAAAAAACGAAAAAAAAAAATTTTTTTCTACATTTCAAAATACAAATAAAAATATATTAAAAAATTAAGATGATTGAATTTTGTTGTCGCATAAAAAAATTTTACTAAAAGTGGTGAAATGTATGCGTTCACATGAGAGTACGCCCTTAAACTTACCGCTATGAAATCACATAACCTGTAAAACAAATCATACTCGGTATGTTCTATTTACATACACCAATGCTGTTCTTTCTTAAGTGTCATAAACAATCGTTAGGTGAGCAAAACTTTTACAAATTGTGAAACATATTGTGAGAGTACGAAAACCAATACAAGAGAATTTGTATGATACATAGCTGATCTGCATGAATCCACTTGTGCTTGTATTTCCATTCCAATTTTACAACCATTTCTCTTTGCAGTCTTTCCTTTACGTGAAATTAGCATACAGATTAAAAATTGCCTCCACCAAAAAGTAACTCATAGCTGAAATTTAAAGTTTTGCATCTTTTGTTGCTTCAATATTCACAACTGTTTTGTATACGGGGTGTTCATTTATGTATACGTGGACGAATTATTTGTTTAACATTATTGTACCCCCTATAAGGGCGAATAAAAAGGGAATTCACTTGAAATGGAAAACGCAGAATTGTCTATTTGAAAATTAAGTTATGCAGAAAATATTCAGAAAAGCAGGAAAATTTATGAAAAAACGTATCAGGAAATTTCCTATTAATGGTTCCTGGTAAGTAAATAATTTTTACAGGTATAATATTATACTTTGCAAATAATAACAAAAGTGGCCTTGTGTGAGTTTTGTGGATTTGTGGAACAACAGTATACCTCCAAGAATACTCAAAATTTAATAAAATTATTGAACAAAATGTTAGAAAAAATTCATATCCTGATTAATGTGACTAAAATTAAAATAAAGTTTTATACAAAAATTGATTGGCATTCATGACCCAATATTCATTAAGTATATTACTAACCATCGCCTTATTTTGACAGATCACGTTTGAGTCGTGTCAAAATGTGATGTTATTTTTGTTCAGTATTGTTTGGCAATTCATTAGTAAAATACTTACGCCTGAACAACGTTTACAAACTGAGCCGTTCACCCTTCCCAAGCCACATCGCTTCGCTTTATGAGGTGTTGCCAAGTTCCAAGAAGTTTCGAAGTTTTCGCGTCAAATTTTGTTCAGCGATGTGCCTATTTCTGGCTCAATAGGTACGTAAACAAGCAAAATTTCAGATTTCTTTGTAACCAAGAACAATCGGAAAAGATTCAATAATTCGCTGGAATCACCGGTTAATATTTCTCCAAAAACGATGCCGGTGAGAAATTATCCTTCAATGGCGACCGCTACCGCGCTACGATAACCGACTATTTGATGTCTGACAATGAAGCTCGTGATCTCGCCACTTCCCACACATCCCATCCATCAGTGGATTTATTGAGAGAACATTTCGGTGAGCAGATAATTTCACGTTGTGGGCCGTTTGATTTGCCACTAAGATCGTGTCACGCCGCACATTGGGGTAAAATCTGTCGATTTTGGAGATTAATTCAAAAATCAAAATTCAAGGTACAAGTGAATTTTTGGTATCAAACAAAAGTAGATAAAATTCTACATCACTAACTGAACAAATATTTGGCAAAAAATGTACAGTTTTCTTGTAATATTCTCTGAAAATTGCAAGTATGAAATATGGGTGAAATCGGTTCACAACCACGCCTTCTTCCAATATAACGCTATTTTGAATTCCATCTGATGCCTTCTCTGTATAATATATAGTACATTAAGAACCAATGATGATAGCGGAATAAAACTTTACACAATTACGGTATTTGAACTGAGGTATCCCTTGTGGAAAAATTGTCGTGATCGGACTATAACTTTTCAAGGTCCCTGATATCGAACACGAAGAATTCAGTGCCTAACCTAACCTAACCTAATTTTTCACCGAAAATATCGGTAAATCTCTCAGATATTTTCATGTTATTCAGAGGGCATCATTTTTATATTCTCGCAATAAAGTTGCTAATAACGGTATCTCGATTATCACTTTATCATGCGAGAGTATAAAATGTTCGGTGACACCGGAACTTAGCCCTTCTTTACTTGTTTTTAAATAGCTTTGAAGTCAGAACTTCTAATTCCCGTTCATTTAAACAACTGAATACTACATATTATCGTCTGCCTTATTTTTGCTACGGGAGTGATGGTGGAATTACCTGCAATTTCTAACTGTCACAAGCGATGAATATGTTAACTTGGTAGTCGTCGTTAATATTTTTAATTTTTGTGGTGATATTGCAGAAAGAAAAGGAAAGACAAGTAAAAATAGTTAGCTGAGTGTAAAATCTATGAGACTCTGTGATAAATAATGATTGTGCAAAATAAGTAGATGCAGTAAATTGTGCAAGTTTTTCGCGCGAATTTTCTAATTGCATGAAAACCGAAATGATTTCCAAGTCCATGATTATTTTTATACTTATAATTGAAAGGAAACTTTAGGAAATCTGTCAGTAAGTGTCAGTATGTTCGTGTTATCGGTACGAAAATAAGCTTCGAACAAAGAGCAAACATTAAATTTTGTTTTAAAATTGGTAAAACTTTTACCGAAACGTTTCAATTGATGAAACAAGTTTATGACAATGATTGCCTATCCCGTAGCAGAGTGCACGATTAGTTTCAACGTTTTCAAAGTGGTCGTGAGGACATAAATGACGATCAACATGTGGGCCAATCAAAATCCGTGATCACCGGAAATTCCATCGAAACTGTGCGTGAATTCATCAAAAATTAGCCGAAATCATCATTGAAATTAATGGAAATGGAATTGAACATCTCCAAAACATCGATTTATCGCATTTTGACCGAACATTTGGGCTTACGAAAGGTGTGTGCACGGTGTGTTCCGCACAAATTGACTGACGACCAAAAATTGCTCAGAATCCAACATTCGAAGAACGATTATTTGACCAAAAACACATTTTAAAGATTAACCACTCCCCGTTTTCATCTGATATGGCACCGTGCAACTTCCTCCTTTTCGGAAAAATGCATTTGCCCATGAAAGGATAGCGTTATGCAGACGTAGAGGCCATTCAAAAGGCTTGCACCGGCATACTGGCGGTCATACCGGCCGATGACCTAAAACACTCGTTCGACATGCTTTTGGACCGTGCAGAAAGCTATATTGAAGCAGAAGGAGACTATTTTGTATAAAATATGTAAATTGGTTTTGTAGAAAAAACCAATCTGTTCTGTGTTTTTTTATTTCAAGTCCTGTTTACTTTGGAAGACACCTTGTATTAGAGCGTTCGCCATGGACAGGAACAGGTGGTAATCACTTGGCGCTATGTCCGGGCTAAATGGTGGATGCGAGAAAACCTCCCATCAACAGTAAACCCTTTCTGGCCGTCAATCCCCGCTTGGGCACTGTTTGGGACGATTCCCCGGCCTTCGATCATGACCGTTTTCGCTTGATATTGTCGTATGTAATCTATTTTTCGTCGCCAGTCACCATCCGCTTCAAAGATGGGTCGAGTTCGTTCCGTTTCAGTAGCATATCGCAGGCGTTGATTCGGTCCAGAAGGTTTTTTTTTGCGTCAAATCATGAGGCACCCAAACATCAACCTTTTTTGTGTATCCAGCCTTCTGCAGATCATTTAAAATGGTTTGGTGACTAACTCCCATCTTCTGGGCGATGTCACGAGATGCCTCATGCCGGTCTAACTCGTTGTGATTTCCACGTCGTGACAGGCCTTCCGCCGGTTGGTTTAAAGGGCCCATACACGACACACATGTGCGTTCGATCTGTGCGAATTCGTTTCGCTTATACACAAGACACAAATCCATTTTGCTTTCGTTCTTCACACAGTTAACATGTGCGACAGGCAAGCGGAACATTTTGTTGCATTTCTTGGAATTTATATGTGTATAAAAAAAAAATAAAAAAAAGGATTTGGGTAGCGGATTGGTTGAGTGAAAGGAATAATCGCTTTCATGTGCATTTGTTAAAAGATATGGAAGTTAGTAGTCCAAAAGATTTGACAAACTTTTTGCGCATGGATGCAACTACTTATGGAATGCTTCTGAGCAGAATAACTCCTGAAATACAGAAGAAAAATACTATAAGGCGCGATGCAATGAGAGAGGTTATTTCACCCCAATGCCTTGGAAAAATTATTTTAGAGACCTGTGAAGCTATAGTCGCTCAATTAAAGCCATTTATTCAAGTAAGTAATACATACATACATACATAAACCAGGAGTCAATTCTCTAAGGACACTTTGTAAAAAATATAACATAACATAAAAGATAAAATACATTAATATTAAATAAACAAAGAAAAATTCAATACTGAGATCAAAATGTGGTGTTAGTTCAGGTAAACGTATTCTATTCGCTAAAATCTTGGAACTCTGGGCTATCGAATAGATGTTCGAATGATCGACTTAATGAAGGAGAAATAACTTCATTCGAAATCATTTGTATTGGTACAGCTGGATGTGAATAATATTACGAAGTAGACGATGATCGATTGCAAAGCTGATAGTTATGATGCAAAAAATGTGGCCGAGGATTTTCAATATTTATAATAGATTTTATGTTTAGGTTTCCAATTGGCCATGTAATAAAGTTTCGTCAATCAATTTTTTAGCAAATAATTGCTGCTCCCTATTTAGTTTTTGATATTTACAGCCCATAGATAGATATGTTTAATGAGGATTGCACCGCGACCTAGGGTCTATTGCCCTCTCTGACTCACAGAGTCTCAGCTAAATAATTGATGAACTCAATATACTGCTATGCTATTGAGGCGATTAATTTTTGATATGTTCACAGCCCATGCTCTCCATAAATGCTCGCTTCATCCTTTTTTGGATTAGTTTCGGATTTATCCAAAAAGTTCACTGCTTTCATCAAAAAATCTTTTTCTGTGATCTTCTGTCTTTTATTTTTAGGTTCCTGAAAGAAAAAAGAAATACAATATTATTTTTATAATTTCTGGTGCCAAATAATGCCGAGGAATGGAAAATAAATGCAGCCGAATTTGAAAATAAATGGAATTACAACCACTGCATAGGTGCTATTGATGGAAAGCACGTGAATATAATAAAACCAGCTAAATCCGGTTCTTATTACTATAATTACAAAAAACAATTTAGCATAGTACTGATGGCGATAGTCAGCGCAAATTATGAGTTTTTAGCAGTAGAGGTCGGCATGAATGGAAGAACTTATAATTCTGGTATATTTGGGCAGTCAAAATTTAAATACAAATATGAACCTTCCACAACCAGAAAAATTGCCACTTTCTGAGTATATTTAATGTAAATTTAATGAAACCTTATAGTCGTCGAAATTTAAACGTAGATTAGCAAATAATTAATTACCGATTATCTAGAGCATGCCGTGTTGTTGAAAACTCATTTGGAATTTTAGCAAATCGTTTCAGAATTTTACATACAACTATGAATTTGGACCCCGAAAAAAGTACTAAAATACACCTGCATGTTGCTATTTAAATAATTTCTTAATAAAAACAAACTAATCTGTTTACTTACGAAATGATGTGAACAATGATTGTGTCCACTTGGTAGACGTGCAGCCAACGAACTATGGAAATATATCACAAAATGCAGCAAATATTCGTGACAAATTTTGTAACCATTTTAACACAGTTGGAGCCGTTGAGTGGCAAATAAATTTCTATAAAATGTCAAAATAAAACTTAATACGAGTAATGTACAATATATTTATTGTCTTTTTACTTACTCTTTCTTCATCGTCGCAATCCTCAAACGACGAAATGCCCTCCATTTGAATTTCTTGGTCCTTAAGAAAATTCAAGCTTTCATAGTACCACAGTGTTGGTACATAAATATTTTCTACACTTGCTCCTGATTTCTCGCTTCTCCGAACTTTTTTTTTAAAAGCATTTCGCAAAATCTTTATTTACACTTCATTGTTCCGTTCGGCGACAAGAGGGAAATGACACGCACATGTGTGTCGTGTATTCCCACTGTTATCCATAATGTCGTTTTCACCCGCTCTGAATCTTCGAAACCATTCCTCCGCAGTTCGAAGTGATAGAGTACCATCTTCTAAAATACAATTCATCTCACGGAACGTTTCTCTAGCGGATTTGCCTTTAACGAAGGAGAACTTTAAAATCGCGCGAATTCCGGCGTTAGTAAACTCCATGTTTACACGTCTATAACTGTTGAACGCAATATCCAAACTAATCATCCATAGCGTCGTTTTGTAGGTTATGTCAAGACCTTTCAAAGATGTATAGTATTGTCAGATACGAGCTCTGTAGCTCTTTACACATAGCCGTGAAATTCAAAAGACAAAAAGGCGAACGGGAGATATTTGACAACCTAATATATAGTATGTTGGCGGTAAATGCATCAGCACAGGAGAAAATAACAGCAGCAACAACTTCACATATGTACAGTAGGCGTATTAAGTGCTGAACACATAGAGCGCGACAGACTGCAAGCGACATCTTTCAAATATTAAAATGCTAAAGTTCTTAGGGACACAGTTATTGAGGCAGCTGCACAACTACATAACTGTGTCCATAAGAACGAGAGTATTTTAATATTTGACAGATGTCCCTTGCAGTCTGTCGCGCTCTATGTGTGCAGCACTTTAGCAGCTAACGACGACATAAATAGGTACATATAGCGAAGGGGAGAAGCAAGCAATAGCAAAGGGTGAGCGGCGGGAGCAGAACTAGCAAGATAAGTTTTTGTCAAATGGTTTCAGTTATACATATGCGTATGTAGGAGACTCATTTGAATTCATCTCCTTTATTTTAATTCACTTCACTTCACTTCACTTTATTTCACTTTACTTCACTTTACTTCTAGAAGTTTATTTTAAAGAAGCACAGTGAGTTCCGATCGTCTCAATGCCGCTTTCTCAACTGAACTCTACTTGAGCGAGCACACCGCTCAATGACCACGCATTCCTTTCATACTTAAAACACATAACGGTTCCATAACAGTTGTGTTCCTTCTTAGTTCGCGGAATACGATCGGACCTCACTCAGTAACAGTATCTCTATCCTGTTACTATGCTTATTTACGCATATGCTAGACAAAGTACCGCAAGACAAGACAAAGTACCGCCGCCTATGCGTCGCCTGCGCCGAGCCTGACGCTCTGGCACACTTACTTACAAAATATTGCCACTCCGGCATACGCATATACACTGACCTACAAAATAATTGTACTAGCGCTCCGACACGTACATATATTCTGCCGAATTCACTGAAGTACTTAGAATTAGTACAGCACCAACTGTATCATTTGAACTCGAAATAGTAATTTTATACTTACATCAATTTTTATTTAACTTACACAATATGTACATTATAGTATTAATACTACTTATAAGCGTAAGTAGTAGCATTGTTTTGGATATCGTAAAATTGATATTTATAATTTTGTAAAATAATTATATTGTACACCTATAATACATATTTGATAAAGTACCATATAAGAAAATAGATAAAGAACTCTGTAAGATGGACGCCGGGACTTTCAAGAGTATGACCGTTGAGATGTTAAGGGAACATAACCTGAGTATAGTTGGGAGAAAGAAAGACTTGCAAATGAGATTGTTGCAAGACAATGTTTTCGGGAATGAAATGGATGATGTGGGAAGTGATAACGAATCAGTAAATTCGTTATACACTACAGAAGATAGAAGTGTAGGTAGGGTGCTAGGTATTTACGTTGCGTGATGTCGAGGATAGCAAACCCAGTTTTTATGGAGACGGTACCTATAACGTGTACCACTGAATTGATGAGTTCAACGAAGTGGCTGAAACAGTAGGATGGAATGGTTTACAAAATCCATATGTACATAATATATGGAAAGCAGTTGCTGCAGGGAGCAGCCAAGCTATTTTTTCGAGGTCAGAAATTGGAATAGTTTTAAAATAGCGTTGGCTGAAGAGTTCTGCGAAAAGTTGAGTGTCGTAGAGATACATCGTACGTTGAGAAATAGGCGTAAACAACCGAAAGAAAGTTTGCAGGAATACTTATACTCCATCATCGAGATTGGTACGCCAATATCACTCCATGAAAAGGGTATAATATAATATTTTGAGAAGGGTATACAGGATAGTCGAGAGAATAAAGGTGTTTTGTATCAAACACGTAGGGTGAAAGAATTGAAAGAGCAAATTCGAGTATATGAAAAAATTAAAGGTACATCCGTTGCAAATAGTAAAGCTTTCATTCAGTCGTCAAATGCAAGTAAAGGTACTGAAGATCAGGCTAAGAAGAGATGCTACCGTTTCAATAAGGAAGGTCATTTAGCTAGAGAGTGCTCACGCGGGGGAACAAACAACCTAATATGTTTTGAGTGCACGGGAAAGGGCCATTATGCCCACTATTGCAAAGTCTCACAACCAGTTAGCGCGGTGAAAAATGAGCGTATTAACATAGTAGGTGGTGAGAACGGTGTAGAGGAAAGTGAGTATATTTACATGAAAGCGGTGATTAACGAGAACGTGTTTGGCGCATTGGCATAGATAACTTGATACGAGAGTCTTTGGTTCGAGAGAGAGCTGTCAAAACTCGCATTTTTTATAACATTTGCCAATGATGCCAATGCTGAAAAATATTAGTTTGGGTAATTAATAAATTATACAAAACACTAAATTAAACACTTTGAAAATGCATACATATATAAATGCTAAAATGCAAAATCATTAATTAATTTACATAAACATTTATTTTGCCAAAATATGTTCGCAAAGTTCATAAAGTTTCATTTCACACTAATTTCGTTAAGTAATTATAGCGCTGCTCTTCTGGCATTCCGCCTTTTTTACTAACTGCTGGTTGACGGCACCCTGATTGTGTTTTGTTGTCAGCTCAGAAAATAGATCAGGGTGCCCTGCCAGCTGACAAGCGAGAGAGCAAGAAAAGAGATTCTGATCAAGTTATCTATGGCATTGGTAAATACAGGAGGCTTCACGAGTTTATTGAGGTACGATACGTTTAGGAAGCTAGGAGAAATTAGTCTCAGGAAAGAGAAACAACGGCTATATGGAATAGGAAAGAGCGAGGTTACAACAATGGGCAACTTTATGGCGAAGACCTCTGTAGAAGGTCTGACAATAAAAGTCAAGTTTGAAGTAGTAAGCCTGCAAGATATACCCTACGCGGTGATCTTGGGAAACGATTTACTTAAAGAAGTGGAGTTGGTGTTTAGAAAAGGCAGTGTGGAATTTAGAAAACCTAATAAGAGAAGAGAAGTGTTTGTAAACACGGGTGCCAATGAGTTGGCGGTTAGAAGTAAATGTATTTAAGTGGGCGATGAAACTGAAATATCAGTGAGTGAGAGGGTTTCGGCCAAGCAAGTGCGCGAAGATAAGGTTAGTCCGGAAGTGCTGGGAAAGGAGGATTAAGGCCGTCCTGGTGAAGGCCATAATGATGAGAGAAAATTCAAAGTCTTGTTTGAGATAGAGATACAGATAGAGGATAAATCGGATGGAATCTGACGCAGCTTTTATCAAAACGTTGATAAATAAATATCAGCCTCAGAAAGCAATGAATGTGCCAGTTGAAATGAAATTAATTTTGACAGACGAAAAACCAGTGTATCAACGGCCTCGTCGGGTATCGTATGAAGATCAAAAGTACATAGATGATCAAGTCGGAGAAATGCTTAAAGATGGGATTATACAAAACAGCACATCCGAGTATGCGTCACTAGTGGTATTAACCTCAAAAAAGAATGGATCGAAAAGATTTTGTTGCCATTTTCGTAAAATAAACGAGAAGATACTGTGAGATAACTTCCCTATGACTATGACAGAATTGATATCCGAATTCTAATTATAATAATTAGTGGGCAACTGGCAACCACTTATTCGAATATCGAATAGTGGATTACGAGAATAGTGGATTACAAGAACTTTATAGGCGGTAAGGCTTAGCGTCCATTAGAGTGTAGGAAATTTAGATCATGTGCTGAACACGTAGAGCGCGACAGACTGAAAGCGACATCTGTCAAATATTGAAATACACAAGTTTTTATGGACACAGTTATTTAGACAGCTGCTCGACTACACGACTGCAGGCTCTCAGTTGTCGCTCTCGATAATTTAAAAATATTTTTTAACCTGCTGACGACACACAGTGGGGTAAATGGTGCTCAAAATGGAGATTAATTCCCACAAGTCTTCTAGTTATGGAAAAGTTATTGTTTTTAGTTAATTAATCATAAAGAAGTAAGAAAATAATGCAATTCGAGTTTTTTGATTGTTTTTTTTATATCTTAAAAAACAAAAATATGCTGAACATCGATTTTCTAAATTTTTAATTTTTTTAAGCTTAAAATTTTATTTAAAATATATAAACTGTTTCTTCATCACTGTAATCATATTCATGATCATTGTCGTCTTCGCTTGAATTTTTATCATCGCCTTCATCATCATCGTCATCATCAACTTCATTATTATTGCCACTCTCTATCACGATCAACTCTAATGCTTCTTCGGGTAAATCCTGCACTTTTTTTGTGGTAATTTTCTTGTGCTTGATATAACGGGGTCAGAACTGATTAAAAGTCTGTTAAATAGGTCTTCATTTGCTTTTTTTCTGCTGCATTTGCGAGAAAAATGTTCTCTAAAATTCTTAAAATCTTTGTTTCGAGCTTCCTGAGCTTCTTCTGATAATTGTCCCATTGGCAACATAGCGTGCGATATTATCTCTGGTCCATGGATAAAATATTTGTGAAGTGTTGGAGGCATGTTACACCAAGGATAACATTCACGAAATATTTTGCTGTATTTAAAGCGTAGTCACGAAACTTCTGTACCTCAATATCGTGCCCACTAGAAACAACTACGAGTATTGTATGCATCTTTTTAATCAAATTTATGTCAACTTTAGTAATTGCTGCTGACATCTCGGGATTTTGAAAGAAACGCCTAGCTGTATTGCCATCGTTAGAATTCCCAAAGCCAGGTTTCGGTTGGTCAACAATCAGACCAATTTTATCTTTAAATCCTTTTTGAATCCGTGCTTTATTTTCCGAAACTAATAGTTTCTCGCTTTCTGTTCGAGCTTGCCACTTTTTTATAGACAATTTATATGATAAGTGGAGAAGACATTCAAAGAACCTAACCCACCCATGAAGTATTGAAAGCCCAAATTGTAAATTTAAATAGAGACACGTAAAAATACAAATGAAATCACTTGGTATTTACTAAATTACCTGAACAAGAAGGCTCCATTACAATTTTCTCAAAATTTGTCCAGTTAAAGAAAATAAAAAACTTCGAAAAATGAAAAAAATCACGTATATCACTGTGCGCATACAAAATGAAATAAACTTGCAATTTTCAGAGAATATTGCAAGAAAACTGTAAATTTTTTGCCAAATATTTGTTTAGTTAGTGATGAAGAATTTTATCTACTTTTGTTTGATACCAAAAATTTACTTGTACCTTGAATTTTGATTTTTGAATTAATCTCCAAAATCGACACATTTTACCCCAATGTGCGATAGTTGAGAGGACAGTAATATGTAAAATGTAAAGCTATTCAAAGCTCTAAGAAACCTGACATTATTTTACAAATTCAAGCACAAAATAGCTCTGTTATATCATTTGTAATAACAATTGATTATTTAAAACAAAAATATTTAACTATTTACTTATTTTTTGCATAAGCAATTTCATTTTGAACAAAATATTAAAATTTCATTGAAGTGAAAGGTATTAGTATGGCAACAACGAAATTACATACAAAATGGAAAACTGTGTTTTGTGTACATGCCGGCCATTGTGATGCTGAAATTTAAGTGGATTGGTTTGCTTGCTGATTGACTTCGCCGAGGCCCGAAATATGGTTATCTGTAGAACTAGATTCCAGCACCAGATCGATCATATTGTGATAGATGGAAGACACGTCTCCAGTGTTCTAGACGTGCGTACGCTCCGAGGTCCTAACATCGACTCGGACCACTGTCTTGTTGCAGCCAAGATTTGCACCCGCCTATGTGCAGCAAAAAACGCACGCCAACAAACACAAGGAAGGTTCGACGTCGAGAAGCTGCAATCACATCAGACAGCAGAACGATTTTCTACTTGGACAGCACTCCTGCTCTCTGAAAGCACGCGTCAACAACTTGGTATAAGGGAACTGTGGGACGGCATTTCAAACTCCTTATGTACAGCTGCAACCGAAACCCTTGGTTTTCGGAAAGTGCAAAAGAACAACTGGTACGACGAGGAGTGCCATGTCGCAGCGGAGAGAAAACAGACTGCCCACCTCGCAACGTTACGATAGACCACAACACGTGCGGGATGGGATAGATACCGAGAGTTGAAGAGGGAAGCGAGACGCATTTTCAGACAGAAGAAGAAAGAGGCTGAAATGCGTGAGTACGAAGAGCTTGATAAGCTGGCCGACAGGGGTAATGCTCGAAAATTCTACGAAAAAATGCGGCGGCTTGGGGAAGGTTTCAAGACCGGAGCGTATTCCTGTAGAACCCCCAAAGGTGATCTAGTCACTGATGCCCAGAGCATACTTAAATTATGGAGGGAACACTTCTCCAGCCTGCTGAATGGCAGTGAACGCACAACACCAGGAGAAGGAGAACCCGATTCCCCAATCGATGACGAGGGAGCAGACGTTCCATTACCCGACCATGAAGAAGTTCGAATAGCAATTGCCCGCCTGAAGAACAACAAAGCGGCAGGGGCCGACGGATTGCCGGCCGAGCTATTCAAACACGGCGGCGAAGAACTGATAAGGTGCATGCATCAGCTTCTTTGTAAAATATGGTCGGACGAAAGCATGCCCAACGATTGGAATTTAAGTGTGCTATGCCCAATCCATAAAAAAGGAGACCCCACAATCTGCGCCAACTACCGTGGGATTAGCCTCCTCAACATCGCATATAAGGTTCTATCGAGCGTATTGTGTGAAAGATGATTGCGTCAACTGACGTTGAGCAACACGAAAAGCTCCGTCAGGATCGGGAAGGACCTCTCCGAGCCCTTCGATACCAAACGAGGTTTCAGACAAGGCGACTCCCTATCGTGCGACTTCTTCAATCTGCTTCTGGAGAAAATAGTTCGGGCTACAGAACTAAACAGAGAAGGTACCATCTTCTATAAGAGTGTACAGCTGCTGGCATATGCCGACGATATTGATATCATCGGCTTCAACACCCGCGCCGTTAGTTCTGCTTTCTCCAGGCTGGACAAGGAAGCACAGAAAATGGGTCTGGCAGTGAACGAGGGCAAAACGAAATATCTCCTGTCATCAAACAAACAGTCGTCGCACTCGCGACATGGCTCTCACGTCACTGTTGACAGTCATAACTTTGAAGTTGTAGATAATTTCGTCTATCTTGGAACCAGCGTAAACACCACCAACAATGTCAGCCTAGAAATCCAACGCAGGATAACTCTTGCCAACAGGTGTTACTTCGGACTGAGTAGGCAATTGAAAAGTAAAGTTCTCTCTCGACGAACAAAAGCCAAACTTTATAAGTCGCTCATAATTCCCGTATGCTATATGGTGCAGAGGCTTGGACGGTGACAGCAACCGATGAGTCGACGTTACGAGTTTTCGAGAGAAAAGCTCTGCGAAAGATTTGTGGTCCTTTGCGCATTGGCCACGGCGAATATCGCATTCGATGGAACGATGAGATATACGACGACATTGACATAGTTCAGCGAATTAAAAGACAGCGGCTACGCTGGCTAGGTCATGTTGTCCGGATGGACAAAAACACTCCAGCTCTGAAAGTATTCGACGCAGTACCCGCCGGGGGAAGCAGAGGAAGAGGAATACCTCCACTACGGTGGAGGGACCAGGTGGAGAAGTACCTGGCTTCGCTTGGAATATCCAATTGGCGCCACGTAGCGACAAAAAGAAACGACTGCCGCGCTGTTGTTAACTCGGCTATAATCGCGTAAGAGGTGTCTACGCCAATTAAGAAGAAAAACAAGTTTGCTGGCGGTACGTATTATTTTAATTTTATTCGATTTTTGCATTATATATAATTAGGTTTCGTTTACAATTAAAATATTATATTTCAGATTTTACAATGGATTTAGACGAAATTTTGATTGAAGAAGTGTGTTACCAACTTACTTTCGATATCTCGCACAGAGATTATAAAAACTTGATAAAAAAAGACATGGCGTGCAAGGAAATTGCTGCAAATACGAGGTTGAGCGGTAAGGTAAATCATAAATAAAATATATTAAATAGTAACATTAATTTCATGTGTAGAATCGGAATCAGAAAGAGGTGGAAGAATCTCCACGACTCTTATAAGCGCTGCAAACGGATGGAGAAAGTCGCTTCCGGCAGTAGTCAATAAACTCCAAGGAGATAACATAGATATTTAGAGGCGATGTCCTTCTTGCATAACATTCCAAATTCCAGGCGGTAAGTAAATATCCTTATGTACCGAAAATAATTTTTTTATAATGTATTTTACAGTAGTTTCCGAGAGAAGTTTGAAAGTGAAGTGTTGGGTACTACAAATATTGATTCTCCAATAGAAACGTCTCTTTTGACAGATTTCCTTATTAGTTTTCAATCCATCTGTTATTGAAATTTAAATGAATTGGTCTACTTACGGTACATATTATTTTAATTGTATAATATTTTTAAATTTATTGTATATAATCAGGTTAAGTTTACGATTAAAATATTATATTTCGGATATTAATATGGATTTCGATGAAATTTTAATAGAAGAAGTGCGTAATTGCCCCCTAATTTTTGATATCTCGCACAGAGATTACAAAAATTTAAGAAAAAAAGACATGGCGTGGAAACAAATTTCTTCAAACACAAGGTTGAGCTATAAAGCAAATTATAAATAAAATATATTAAATTCTAATATTAATTTCATTTGCAGAAACAGAATGCAAAAAGAGGTGGAAGAGTCTCTGTCACTCTTATAAGCGCTGTAAAAGAATGGTGCAAGTCGCTTCCGGGAGTGGTCAGCAAACTCCACGGAGAAAGTGGAGATATTTGGAGGCGATGTCCTTTATGGAAAAAATTCCAAATTCCAGGCGGAAAGTAAAAATCCTTATGTACCGAAAATATTTTTTGTATGTATGTATTTTACAACTATTAGCAGCTTAAG